>NC_056742.1:547366468-547666468 GCF_019279795.1 Protopterus annectens | reverse complement strand
ATATTTGAAATGTATGACAAGTAAAAAGTTGTTACTAAAGCAGGGAAAACAGTAAGCAAACAAATGCATTAACCAATGGATAAAACTCACAGCAAGATAGCTTGGTCCATAGTAAGATAGCTAAAACTACTGTAGATGAATCAGGCATGAAAGTATACAGTGCAGCATTTATAATAAGTGACTTTTAAAAACAAAGCAGGCAGCTACTCAACAAATCTTAGTAGCTGTAGTTGAATTAGACAATGTATACAGGGCAGCATTTACATTAGTGAGTTCTAAAACACAGAGAAGGCATCTAGTCAACAATACTAAATAGCTGTAATCACAAAATTAGTTGAACCAGGCATAAAGTATACAGTGCAGCATTTACATTAGTGAGTTTTAAAACACAGAGCGGGCCTGTAGTCAACAAGTCTAAAGTAGTTGTAGTCACAAAAATATGACAAACAAGTAAAAGAACTTACAGAGCAAGCTGAAGGAACTCAGTTAAGGAGGCAGCAGCATAGGGCCTATATAAGCCCAGCCAAAGGTACCCTGGCTTTCGCCACCCAAGAAAATTATTTTCCTGTGCCACTGTCGAGCAGAGCCACAGACGTGATCCCCGGGGTGAATTTCCTATCTCCCATCCAGTCATCAAGATTTTTCTTGAAGAGCGCCTATGAGGAGCTTTGTTTGATATAGATAGTTTTTTCCAGAGTATGGGAAGTCTCTGGGACAGGAATCTATCCCTCCAGCATGTTCTGTTTATTGTGGTGACAAGGTTTAGGTCCCTAGGCCGTGTAGCTCGTAGGGATTGGGATTTCTTTAAGTGGAGCATGTCTAAAAGCTCTGGGTTTGACATAGCTTTGTGTGTTAGGCAGAGATCGCCTCTGAGTAGGCGATATGCAACGGAGTAAAATTGCAGTTTTTTGAGACAGTCTGCATAGGGCATCTGTTTGAGGCCTGTAATCCTCTTTGTGAGGTATTTCTGTGGCCTTTCCAGTTGTGGAAGATGTCTTGTGAGGTACATACCAAAAGGGGGCATTGTACTCTATAATGGGTCTAATGAGTGACGAGTAGAGGGGAACAATGACCTCTTTTTTCCTGGATGAGAAACCTTTTTTTATGAGGTGTGCCACGAAGGATTTCCTGACTACTGTGGCGATGTGATTCTCAAAAGAGAGACAACTGTCCACCTGTGTCCCAAGGTCTGTTATCACACTTTCAGTGTTAAGTAGACTACCGCCTATGTGGTAGTTCATGGGTACTGAGTTTTTACCAAAAGGGATGACAATGCACTTTTTTGGCATTGAGCTTGAGGCCATGGCTTTGACACCAGGCATCTGTCTCAGCGAGGCCCTTTTGTAGGATGTCCACATCTTTTGGAGTTTTGATTATGGCTCCTAGTTTGCAGTCATCTGCGAACTTCATTAGCCAAAGACCTTCTGTGTTGGCCTGTACTTCAGAGAAGTAGATACCAAACAGGAAGAGGACCCAGGACTGAACCATGTGGTACTACACTTGTCACTGGTCTGAAGTTGGATTTGGAGTCTGCTACTTTCACAGTGTGGGTTCTGTCAGTGAGCCAGTTGGCAACCCATCTTGTGACATAGGGATTTATACCTAGTTTAGTGAGTTTATCTATAATTCCAGAGTGGGGGATGGTGTCTAAAGCCTTGGCGAGATCTAGATCGGCTGTGTGAACCACCTTACCCTCATCTATGGCTTTGGTGACTGCTTCAAAGAAGACTGTCAGGTTTAGGAGACATGATCTGCCTTTTACAAACCCAAACTGGGTGGGGTCCTGAGTTTGTAGATTACCAATGTCATTGTTTATAAGTTGCATGATGATACGTTCCATAGCCTTGCAGACCAGGCTCGTTAGGCTATTGGAGTGGTAGTTTCCGGGGTCTGTGGTGGCAAGGAAGAAACAGTTTGAAAATGGGGCCTGGAGTCCCAGTAAGTAATGTCACCTCCTGCAGAAGTCTAATTGGTGGGATGGGGGTTATGAGAGTTTACAGCACTCTATGTAGGTGTGGCTAGAGCCAAGCACAATCATGAAAAACTCTAACAGAATAAGGCTATCTACTGTTCATAGTAAGAATAAGAGGTTTTATTGTGTAGTACTATCAGGTAAGAAATAACTTAAAACAGGAGAAGAGGAGGAAGGCATGCCCGAAGGCAGGTAAAGGCTAGGACTGTGATAGTGAGGGTCAGAACTTTGAATATTCGCAGTATGACTGGCATAGGGAGAGAGCTAGCTGATATGATGGGTGGCAGTGAAGAGTTACCGAATAGCTGGGTAACTACAGCAGACCTAGTAAGAGAGATGGCTAGAAAGGTGCTTGGTGTGATATCTGGAAAGAGGAAAGAGGACAAGGAGACCTGGTGGTGGAATGAAGAAGTACAGGAGAGTATACAGAGAAAGAGGTTGGCGAAGAAGAAGTGGGATTGTCAAAGAGATGAAGAAAGTAGACAAGAGTATAAGGAGATGAGGTGCATGGCAAAGAGAGAGGTGGCGAAGCCTAAGGATAGGGCGTATGAAGAGTTGTATAAAAGGTTGGACACTAAGGAAGGAGAAAAGGACCTGTAACGATTGGCTAGACAGAGGGACCGAGCTAGTAAAGATGTGTAGCAGGTAAGGGTGATAAAGGATAATGAGGGAAACATACTCACAAGTGAGGAGAGTGTGTTGAGCAGATGGAAAGAGTACTTTGAGGGGTTGATGAATGAAGAGAATGAGAGGGAGAGAAGGTTGAATGATGTGCGTATAGTGAATCGTGATGTGTAGTGGATTAGCAAGGAGGAAGGAAGGATAGCTATGAAGAGGATGAAGAACGGAAAGGCTGTTGGTCCAGATCACATACCTGTGGAAGCATGGAGGTGTTTAGGTGAAATGGCAGTGGAGTTTTTAACTAGATTGTTTAATGAAATCTTGGAAAGTAAGAGGATGCCTGAGGAATGGAGAAAAAGTGTTTTGGCACTGATTTTTAAGAATAAGGGTGATGTGCAGAGCTGTAGTAACTACAGAGGGATTAAACTGATCAGTCACAGCATAAAGTTATGGGAAAGAGTAGTGGAAGCTAGGTTAAGAAGGGAGGTGATGATTAGTGATCAGCAGTATGGTTTCATGCCAGGAAAGAGCACTACAGATGCAATGTTTGCTCTGATAGTGTTGATGGAGAAGTACAGAGAAGGTCAGAAGGAGTTGCATTGTGTCTTTGTAGATTTAGAGAAAGCATATGACAAGGTGCCTAGAGAGGAGTTGTGGTATTGCATGAGGAAGTAGGGAGTGTCAGAGAAGTATGTAAGAGTGGTACAGGATATGTACGAGGGTAGTGTGACAGCGGTGAGGTCTGCGGTGGGAGTGATGGATGCATTTAATGTGGAGGTGGGATTACATCAAGGATCAGCTCTGAGCCCTTTCTTATTTGCAATGGTAATGGACAGGTTGACAAACGAGATCAGACAGGAGTCCCCATGGACTGTGATGTTTGCAGATGACATTGTGATCTGTAGTGAGAGTAGGGAACAGGTGGAGGAGACCCTGGAGTGGTGGAGATATGCTCTACAGAGAAGAGGAATGAAGGTCAGCAGGGCTAAGACAGAATATATGTGTGTGAATGAGAGGGAGGATAGCGGAATGGTGAGGATGCAGGGAATAGAGGTGGAGAAGTTGGATGAGTTTAAGTACTTGGGATCAACAGTTCAGAGTAATGGTGAATGTGGAAGAGAGGTGAAGAAGAGAGTACAGACAGGATGGAGTGGGTGGAGAAGAGTGTCAGGAGTGATTTGTGACAGACGAGTACCAGTAAGAGTGAAAGGGAAGGTTTACAAGAGGGTAGTGAGACCAGCTATGTTATATGAGTTGGAGACAGTGGCATTGACAAAAAGGCAGGAGTTGGAGCTTGACGTGGCAGAGTTGAAGATGTTAAGATTTGCACTGGGTGTGACGAGAATGGACAGGATTAGGAATAAGTATATTAGAGGGTCAGCCCAGGTTGGAAGGTTTGGAGACAAAGCCAGAGAGGCAAGATTACATTGGTTTGGACATGTGCTGAGGAGGGATGTAGAGTATATTGGGAAAAAGATGCTAAGGATGAAGCTGCCAGGTAACAGGAAAAGAGGGAGGCCTAAGTTAAGGTTTATGGATGTGGTGAGAGAGGACATGCAGGTGGTTGGTGTGACAGAGCAAGATGCAGAGGACAGGAAGAAATGGAAACAGTTGAACAGCAGTGGCAACCCCTAACGGGAGCAGCCAAAAGAAGAAGACGACGGCTGGGTAAGAAATATCTTAACACAGGCTAGAGTCCAGCATGTAATAGACTTTAAGTTTGTTGAAACTAACAGGCAGTCTATTAAATGGGAGGGGGGGTCCTTGCTGCCAAGCTACTTTACAGCATACCAACTTGCTAGAGAGTGCAGTAGATAATGCCTTAAATAAGTGTATTGTAAAATGTAAAAACTAAGCCAACCTGCTTTGCAGATATGGAGATACTGCAAGGTAAGAGAACAGAGCTGTGTGATGAGCAAGTTTCGTTGCATCCGTTTAATGCAGCATGCACGACTTTTAACAGTACGCTGTCAGTATGAAGATGAAAAAGACAAACTTGACCGATAGTTTGCAGATAAGGAGATATTACAAGTTAAGAGAACAGAGCTGTGTGATGAGCGAGTTTCGTTGCAACCGTTTAATACAGCATGCTGAACTTGTAACAGTACGCTGTCAGTATGAAGATGAAAAAGACAAACTTGACCGATAGAGAGCAGGCTGAGGGAACGCAGTTAAGGAGTCAGCAGCAAGGAAGAAAACAGAAACTTGCTTGCTGTTATTCAGACTGCTGCGAAACAGTGAATAGGCCAGTGATTTATTTTATGTACTGAAATGGCTGTGAAACAGTGAATAGACTAGAGTTTGTTTTATTATAATTATTTTAGTTTTTAATGATGCTTGGCATGGTTAGCTAAATCAAAACACTTTTGAAAAATCTCAGTGTAAGATTATCACAGAATAATTTTGATATAGCTCAGTTCTTCTGCATTTTTAAAGTCAGTTAGTTCTATGTCTGCAGCATGTATTTTCTTGCAACCATGCTGACTGCCTGCTAATATACTATGAGAGTTGATGTAAAGTTGTAATTGTCCATATATGTTGTATTCCATAACATTTCCAAGACAGTAGAGTGGAGTGGAGAGAGAGAAGTCAAAAGTTATTTAGTGAACAAGATTGGCCTCCTCCTTGGAACAGAATGACAGCAGCTTTGTTCCATTTATTTGCATACAGTTCCCTCACAAAAACTTCTCTTAATTTGTTTCACAACTGAATTAGCTTGTCATCAACTGCAGCGTGTTTTAAGGAGGAGGGAAAGTTGTTTTCAGTTGCAGTAGTGGATATGTTTTAGCCTAGTTAAATGTCATCTGACTTTTTTGTAATCTGAAGTGAAACTGTATTTCATTAAGGCAAGTTTATAGTATTCATTATGTATTCATATTATGTATGACATTCAGGAAGTGTTCCTGGAGTCGGTTGTTTAGTGTGCTGTCTACTAGAGTCACCGGATGAGTGTTATTTTATGTTTTCAAGTAGAATTTGGCTGAAATGCTCTTTTTTTTTTTTTGTTTGTTTGTTTTAAGAAGCAAGATTTTTCTGGCTTCTTTAATAAGGTGTTTTTATTTGTGTATGTGTGGGAGTGTGTGTGTGTGTTTGATTCACAAAGGCTTTGGTGACATCTGAGTATAAATATTCCATTGTTCCCTGAGATAGAATGTAACAGATATGCAAGCTGCTCTTGAGTTTTATAAATCTTGTAACAGAAACACTAAAATTCTCGGATTTAGTCTGCAGTAATTTTCTGTGGCAAGAAAGTTATGCGAGAACTCTGGAGCTTTTTCTTTGTAAGTTATATCTGCAGTACATGTTTTCTAGTGACTTGAAAAGACATGTAAACCTGTGACCTTTTTATATTTAACATTTGTAACTCAAGCTGTAAATTCATCTTACATGTTTTATGAATTACAATAGTTATATATGGAATACAAGATAAAATTATCCCACCCTGCATTTTTGAAGATATGCGACTGTTTCAAGACCAGGAAATTAAATGGTCATAAAATAGCAAATAGACATTTTTTAATGGTATAGCTGAGTCAGTAGAGAGACCAGATGGCTTAGTGGTAAAGTCTTTGTCTCCAGTGCACAAGGTTCGATCCTGACATCCGACCAATGCCTGTTTGGAGTTTGCATGCTCTCCCTGTGTCTCAGTGGGGTTTCTCCCATGTCCGAAAAACATGCTGAGTGTTTCCATCTCAAACTCACCAATGAATGGAGCTGTGGGCAGCAGCACAGACTCTACGTGGTGCCCTATAGGGGGAAGAGTTGTGCAGACCAACCACTTTGGGCATCTACTGTGGTGCGCAGTATCCTCAAGATAGGAGAACATGGATCACAGACTGCGTGCCGTGGCAGGACTAGCCACTCAATGGTGTAAAATATGGCTCCAGTTGACTCGGTCATGTTGACTAACGTCGCCAAAAATTAGTATGGGTAGTTACCGGTGATAAATGGGTTGAGGACCTGGCCTACTCTGACCCATGCCAGGGACCCATGCTAATGGTGGGAGGGGTATATGTGCCCCTATTGGCTAGTGTGTGCCTGCCATAAAGCCCAGCAGCCCTGGGTCAATAAGCTACTGGCTGGCCAGTATCTAGTTGCCCAGCCTGTGTTACCTGGGATAGCTGTGTTGACCGAAAGCTGGACGTAAAACCAACCAACTTGCCAAACACGAACTGAGAATTGCTACGCTTAATGTAGGTTCACTGACAGGATGCATCTTGGAAGTGGATGACATGATGATACAGAGGAGGCTGAACATCTTATGTTATCCAGGAGACGAGATGGAAGGGCAGTACAGCAAAGCCACTTGGCTTGGGATCCAGAGTCTACTACTCAGATGGAGGGCAGGCTGCAAATGGTGTAGGAATTATGGTGAAAGAGAGGCTTCAGAAGGCAGTAAGAGAGATATCATCAGAATTAATGACAGACTCATGGCAGGCAGACTCCAGTGTAATGATAGGGCAGTATTCATAATCTCAGCCTATGCCCCACATCAGGGTTGTGATAGTGAGGAAAATAGTGCATTCAGACAGCAGTTGCAGTACCTACTAGATAAAGCAGGACAACATGACTGGGTGTTGGTAATGGGGGACTTGAATGCACACATCGGGACAGACAGAACAGGATATGAGGACGGCCTGGGACCAAAGGGTGGGGCAACAGGAATAAAGAAGAAGCCATTCTAGACTTCTGTCTGGCAATTGGCTTGATAGTAGCCAACACGTTTCAGAAAGAGACAGTCACAAGATCACATACAAGAGTAGTCAACATGCAACTCGCTTAGACTTCCTCTTAGTACGGAAAAGGCATTGGGGCAGAATCCATGATTGCAAAACCATCCCCAGTGAAACGGTCGGCCCACAGCATGAACCACTAATTGCCACAATCAGCTGCAAGCAGTGGTCAGAGAAGACTCTAAGGTCAACAGAGACCAGGCGGAAGACCTGGACGTTGACTGGAGAGAAAGTACAACAGTTCAAGGAATTACTCAGGACTCTAGCACCCCAAGAAGAGGAGGAAATAGGTGGAGTTGAAGAAGAATGGCAGCACCTAAAAACAGCATGTGTTAGGACTACAGTAAAGATACGTGGCTGAGCCAGGTATGGAAATAAGGTACATAAGGAAAGCTAGTGGTGGAATGCAGAAGTCCAGGAAGTCATCACAAGAAAAAAGTAGTGCAGGAAGAAGTGGGAGACAGAAAAGACTGACCAGGCTAGGAAGGACTACTGGTTGGCTAACAAAGAAGCTAATAAAGAAGTTGCAATAGCAAGGAATAGGGCATCAGAGACATTGTACCAACTTCTGGAAAGTGACTCAGTAAGAGGCACAAAAAACTATACCAGGTTGCAAGGCAAAGACAGAAAGATAAAAAAGATAGTCAGACACCCTTCATAAGGGATGCCAGCAACAACCTGCTCATCAGCCCAGAGGACATCAAAGGCAGATGGAAGGAGTATTTCCAGCAGCTTCTGAATGAAGAAAACCCCACAGAAGCTGTACTGCTCCAGAAGCAGCCTACAATGGGATAAGAAGAGGATCCCCCCCTAGAAGAAGCAAGAACAGCACTAAGGAAGATGAAGTCAGGGAAAGCAGCAGGCTCAGATGAGGTCAAAGCAGATATGATAAAGATGCTGGGTGAGATAGGGGAGAAATGGCTCCTGAGGGTACTAATAGCAATGTGGAAAGAAAGGCGTATCCCAGATGACTGGAGAATAAGCATACTTGTGCCAGTGTACAAGAACAAAGCAGACATCCGCAACTGTGGGCAGTACAGAGGCATCAAACTCCTATTACATTGCATGAAAGTTCTGGAGAGGATGATTGATAAACTGATACGCAGAGTAGTAGAATGTAAGATGGGAGATGAGCAGTTTGGATTCAGATCAGGATGCAGCACCATTGACCCAATGTTTGCATCGAAACAGCTACTTGAGAAGAAGCTAGAAATGAGGAGGGAGTCCAACTGGGCATTCCTAGACTTGGAGAAAGCATATGACAAAGTCCCAAGAAAGCTGATCTGGGCAGTACTGCGGTGGTTTGAAGTCCCAGAAACATTGGTAGAATTAGTGCAGGCTATGTACAAGGACCCAGTGACTCAAGTATGAGCAGTGTTCGGTCTCAGAGAGGAGTTCCCAGTGAGTGTGGGTGTACATCAGGGTTCAGCTCTGAGCTCACTACTGTTCATACTGGTGATGGACTACATTAGCAAACAGGTTGGAGGGGGCGGATCAACAATGCTGCTGTATGCAGACGATGTGGCAATACAGGCAGACTCTTTGCTAGAACTTCAGCAAAGGATAGGAGAATGAAATGCAATTGTGAAGGCACATGGGATGAAACTAAGCACAAATAAGATGGAGGTAATGGCAGCAAATTGTGGAAATCAGAACAAGCTGAAAATAGAGCTAGAAGGGAAGATAGTGGAACAGATCAACAGCTTCAAGTATCTGGGAGGAGTAGCTGAGGAGAAGGGTAGTCTGAATGAAGAGGTCAAAGCTAGAATCAGAGGGGCTGCAGCCAAATGGCGTAGAGAATCAGGTATAGTCTATGACAGAAGAATGCCAAAGAACCTGAAAAGTAAGCTGTACAAGACAGTGGCGCGACCAGTACTACTGTATGGTACAGAAACCTGGGCAGTAAAGGCAGAACAGTTGAAGAAGCTAGAGGTGATGGAAATTAAGTGCCTGAGAAAGGTGATATGATCCACACTGTGGGACAGACGAAGAAATTACATAAGAACAGAAGCCAAAGTAGCTCCAATTGCAGAAAAGATCAGAGAGAACAGATTATGGTGGTTTGGGCACGTGTAGAAAAGCAGAAGACAATCTGGTTAGGAAGATTTGGGACAGACAGGAAGAAGGTAAGAGGAGGCGAGGACATCCAGCAAAGAGGTGGATGGATTGTGAGAAAGAAGATCTGTGACAGGCATGAGTGTTGAAGAAGGCAGGTGTGTGGCACTGAATCGAGAGAGTTGGTGACATTTAACGCGACACCCTGACCCCATCTAGAAAAATGGGAAAAATGGGGCTGATTATTATGATGATGAGCTGAGTCAAGGCCAGGAACTCATTAGTATGTATTTGTAACAATACCAACAACAAAAAAATATATATGTGAGCACCTGTCTGATATATGTAGACATGTTGAAACAAATGCTTTGTATAAGCATACATCACAAGTTGATAGCACAGATATTTCTAAGTTTAGTGTTTTAGAACTAGTATCTGTTAGTATAAAAGGTGGGGATGAATTTACAGGGGCAGAGGGAAAATTAGTATAATTGGATTTGCAGATTTTAAGCTGATTGTCCTACAGGACTGAATGGAATATTCAGTTTGAAATCTGTTTTAAAATTTAGCTCCATTAACTCAATGTTTTATTGTTCAAACTGTATTTTTAAGTTCTGTAACATTGTAAATTTAAGATTTCTTGATGTTTTATGTAATTTTTGTTATTGGTTGATTCTGGTCATGTTATACTTCGAGTGAATATATTTAAAAGTTACTGCTCTTAACACTCAATTTGTTAGTATGTCCGAGGAAGTACTGTTGTGCAGAAGCTTATATTTATTGAATTAGCTTCTTGTTCATGGTGTCCTTGACCCATGAGTTGTTTGCTGCGCTATGTACAGTATTTGTAGCACTCTGTTTATTTGCATCTGTGGTCAGTATGTAAATCAAATAGCTGAAACAAGAAAAGCATACATAGTTGGCACAGCTACCCCAAAGTCTGTAAAGTACAGATTTGAGTTTTGTTCTCCTGAGTTTTGTGTCTGCCTGGAGATACAGTTTATCTTAAGGTTCACAGTAATTCTTTCAGTTAAAAAATAGCTAGAAAAATGTATAGCTATAGGTAGGTATCTTTCTTTTATGTGCATTTTCACCCTTTCTCTGTCTGTATATTTAAATAGTAGCTGTACTGCTTACCCAATTCTTAAGTATTTTCATTTATTCACTTTTGAAAGCTTGTGAAATTGATAAGAGGATGTTTATTGCTAGATGTTGACAAACTGTTAGCATCCATCTTTAATTGGCCAGAGTGCTGTGCAACACACTGTCTTTTGTGTTTGTAATTAATTAGCTTATTAACAAGAGTGAAGCAATAGCTGTAAGGTCTCTAGCCTGGTAATCTGGGGTGGTGGCAATGTAATACTGTGTACTACAGCAAAAGTTCTCAAAAGACTATAACACCAATAAATAGTAATTGAAGTCGCCAAGGATGATGAACAAAATTCTTTTATTGTTCCAAACAAAAGTAAGCGCTTTCGTCTACCACTGTAGACTTCATCAGACAAATGAGAACTGGCACCATACCATATTTATATAACACTTAATTGCTTCAATAAAACAATTAATACATTAAATTGAATAATTATGAAATCATCTGCATCACATGAATCAATTAAAACCACACAATTTCAAAATTTCAACATTTTCATAAATTAAATTATATTATATATATTGGTTTCATTTTCATTTTTATATATTTTTAAATACAATTTTTAAGGCGTCATCTAGATGTAAAAATAAAAATATAAAATAAAATGAATAGAAATATGAATTAAAGGTATTAACCATATGAGTTTTTAGTTGTTAGCTATAAGCTTCGTTAAAAGTATAAAATTGTAGTAGTTCATGTATAAATAATAAATAGGTAAAATATATATAGAAGTTTTTTATTAAGGTAGACATGGTTTATTATATACAAATATATATATATATATTTTTCATTGTGTGGTGTTAATTGATTCATGTGATGCAGATGATTTTATAATTATTCAATTTAATTTATTAATTGTTTTATTGAAGCAATTAAGTGTTATATAAATATGGTATGGTGCCAGTTCTCATTTGTCTGATGAAGTCTACAGTGGTAGACGAAAGCGCTTACTTTTGTTTGGAACAATAAAAGAATCTAATTTAATACTGTGTGCCAATATGGAAGGTTGTAGAGTTGGAGAATATTACCAAAACAGCCTTCCGTAGAAGTGTGTGTGTGTGTGTGTGTGTGTGTGTGTGTGTGTGTGTGTGTGTGTGTGTGTGTAGAAGTTTATTTGAAGTTAGTTCACTTATTGTAATCCATTGGGCACTGGAAGATACTGAAATCCAGACAGAGAGAGTCGTGAAACAAGTGTATGACAGATAGTCAAAAGGATGCACAGTGGAAACACTATTCATGGATGTGGACAATGTAACCCCCTCCCCCTCCTCTCACACAAGCGCACACACACACACACACACACACACACACACACACACACACACACACACACACACACACACACACTGCAGCAGTGCATATTTCCTGTGTGCTGTGGCTGTCAGGCTTTACTTAGGAAGTTGTTTAGTGATTGATATTTCTCTTAAAAAAAATTTCCAAGTCTTTTCAGTTTCTAATACCATGATGGGAATGGACCCTATTCCTAATTCAAAGCATGATTAAAGTTCATGAAATTAGTATTTTTTTCAATCTTTGATGTTAGCCAAAAGTATTCATCATAGCACCTGCAATGTACCCAGAATTGACTCCTTCTGCAGTTCATATGAAGTTGCATGTATCTGTAGCATATACAAGTACAACTGTAAAATCTGATGTTGTTAATCTTCGTTCATTCCTTACTGATGGGTTATCAGTTCTGTCCTCAGAACTGAGCCGGTCTTATATCAAGCTTGCATCAGCCAAAAACTCTTGAGCCAAGATCCTACCCAGAATGCTCTGCTCCTTGTTACCTCAGATCTTATTAGCCACATTGCTGTACAGCCGTGTCAAGCCACTCACTCTCAGCTAAGTGAATAATTTTTGAAAGTTTCTATATTAGTACTTTAAAAGTTTTTCAATCAGTTACTTTTACTATACTCCTACCGTATTGTATCTTTCAGACTCTCTCCCTATAGTTTCTTTCCCTTTATCCCCCTTTTCTTACCTTTGAGGTAATTCTTTATTGCCATTGTTGGTCATCCTTCCTTCTCTCTCTTTTTTTACCTTCTGGGTAACCTTCTGTACTCTTGGTACTGTCGTTCTTCTCCACATCATTATGTCGGACAAGAAAAGTAGTGTTGGTTTCAAACAGTGTAAGGATTGCAGCCGTAAGTTACCGCTTTCTGATGGCCATGATTTATGTGTCTGTTGCTTGACTATCTCCCACCATGCAGTGGTTCCCCCATGTGGGATTTGTAGAAATTTTTCGACCAGGACTCTCATTGAAAGAAAGAACAAGTTAATCCTGATAGGTCTCCTCAAAACTCCTTTCTGTGAGGCTATCTCTGGGTCGGAGGGCTCACCCCTTCCTGCTAAGTCCCATAAGAGGCATTCTTTTTCTTCCTCATCGAGGTTGCTCACTTCATCTCCCTCTGGAGATCACAGGGAGTCGACTCATAAGGAAGAAATTGCTAGTCTGGCACTGCCACCTGTGACCCTTTCGGCTCCAGCCACGGCACCGTCCCAGTTGATTCTTGCTCCAGCTATGTCCTCTTTATCGCCACTGGCACCAGAGTTCCCGGTGCAGACACTTGCGGCTCCCACAGTTTTGTCTCAGCCTTTACTGGCACCATCTCTGCAGGTACAGTCTTCTTTGGCACCATTGGTGCAATCTCCTTCAGCCCCGCGTTTGACGATACTGTCCTCCATGGTGCAGACACCTTCGGCACCGACATGCTCTTCGATGCAGTCCTTTTTGACACCGTCATTGTTATTGGTGCAGACACCTTCCTCAACGGCACTGTACTCAACAGTGCAGACACTTGCCTTTGTGGTGCAGACACCTTCGACTTCTATGGCGCTGCCTTCCTTGGCGCAGACTACCTCGACACCATTCTCCTCGGTGCAGACATCCGCTGTTCCTGGCTCTGCATCACTCGAACTAGCAAGGACCAATTACTTTCCTTCTTTGGATCTGTTTGTTGGTAGTCAATATAGCCCTTTTCTAGAAAGGCCAGAATCACTCTCAGGTTTCTCTGTGAGGTTGACCAGGAGCCTCGCAGAACAAAATGTGTTGCGGCTTGTTGACCAGTTGCTTGTGGACAAGGGACTCTCTCAACCATCTAAACCTACGTTCCCTCTTTCAGGTGAACGTATTTCTCCTCAGACTCCAACGTACACTCCTCCTTCGACTCCCACTCAAGCATCAAAGCCCCTTCCAACAGCAGCTTCCATTCCTCCGACCCCAATAGTGAACCTCACTTTGTAGCCGGAGTCGTCCTTGTGGCCCTCGGTGCACTGGGCATCAGGCTCTTCTCAGGCTAGTGGCTGTGCTGTGGGGGAGGGCATTCTTAGTTCCACGCCGATTTTTTCTATGGCACCCGCCAGGAATCCTCCCTCACTCTCCACAGCACTCTTGAGACTCCTGGTCTGGGGATCGGCTCATTAGAGCGGGGTGTGACCCCAGTTCTGAGGGTTTTGTGCTCGGTTCTGGGCTCCCATCCTTCTTTGGGTGGGCCGGCCTTCAGGCCATGGAGAGGGTGCTTGCCTCCGCTGGCAAACCCCACATGTTGGAGTCCTTTCCTCCCTCTGTGCCACAACTGTCACAAGCCACAGACACCAGGCACAAGGGCCTCAGGTTTCTCCCCCTCAGGACACCCCCTCTTTGCAGTCTTCCCCAGAACTCCTCACTGAGGAAGTACCTCGCAAGCAAGAGGAAGCACATGGACTCCACTGAGGAGTCTTAGGTAGGTTCATAGGTAGGTACTAGGCTATCGGCCCTGGGGCCTATACAAGCCCAGCCAAAAAGGTACCCTGGCTTTTGCCAACCAAGAAAATTATTTTCCTGTGCCACTGTCGAGCAGAGCCACAGAGGGGATCCCCGGGGTGAATTTCCTATTTCCCATCCAATCATCAAGAGTTTTCTTGAAGAGTGCTAATGAGGAGCTTTGTTTGATATAGATAGGTAGTTTATTCCAGAGTATGGGAAGTCTCTGGGACAGGAATCTATCCCTCCAGCATGTTCTGTTTATTGTGGTGACAAGGTTTAGGTCCCTAGAACATGTAGCTCGGAGGGATTGGGATTTCTTTAAGTGAAGCATGTCCAACAGCTCTGGGTTTGACATAGCTTTGTATGTTAGGCAGAGATCACCTCTGAGTAGGCGATATGCGACGGAGTAAAGCTGGAGATTTTTGAGACGGTCTCATGAGGGCATCTGTTTGAGGCCAGTAATCCTCTTTGTGAGGTATTTCTGCGGCCTTTCCAGTTGTTGTAGATGTCTTGGGAGGTACATACCAAAAGGGGCGTTGTACTCTATCTGAGTGATGAGTAGAGGGGAACAGTGACATCTTTTTTTCTGGATGAGAAACCTTTTGTGATGAGGTGTGCCACATAGAAGGATTTCCTAACTACTGTGGCGATGTGATTATCAAAGGCGAGACTACTGTCCACTTGTGTCCCAAGGTCTCTTATCACACTTTCAGTGTTAAGTATACTACCGCCTATGTTGCAGTTCATGGGTACAGAGTTTTTACCAAAGGGGATGACAGTGCACTTTCTGGCACTGAGCTTGAGGCCATGGCTTTGACATCAGGCATCTGTCTCAGTGAGGCCCTTTTGTAGGATGTCCACATCGTTAGGAGTTTCGATTATGGCTCCTACTTTCAGTCATCTGCGAACTTCGTTAGCCAAAGACCTTCTGTGTTAGCCTTTACTTCAGAGAAGTAGATACCAAACAGGAGAGGACACAGGACTGAACCCTGTGGTACTCCACTTGTCACTGGTCTGAAGTCGGATTTCGAGTCTGCTACTTTCACAGTGTGGGTTCTGTCAGTGAGCCAGTTGGCAACCCATCTTGTGACATAGGGATTTATACCTAGTTTAGTGAGTTTATCTATAATTCCAGAGTGGGGGATGGTGTCAAAAACCTTGGCAAGATCTAGATAGGCTGTGTGAACCACCTTACCCTTGTCTACGGCTTTGGTGACTGCTTCAAAGAAGTCTATCAGGTTTAGGAGACATGATCTGCCTTTTACAAACCCGAACTGGGTGGGGTCCAGAGTTTGGAGATTACCAATGTCTTTGTTTATAAGTTCCATGATGATACGTTCCATGGCCTTGCAGACCAAGCTTGTCAGGCTAATGGGGTGGTAGTTCCCGGGGTCCGTGGTGGCTCCCCCCTTGTGGAGTGGGATAACCGTTGCTGTGTGCCATTCAGCAGGCACAAAGCCTGCAATGAGGCTATGATTGAACATGGTACTTAGGTGGGGTGCCAGTTCGTTCTGTAGTTCATGTAGAAAGCAGCCTGGGATGTTGTCTGGTCACATGGATGCTGTGATCTTGGCTTTGGAGAGTGTGGTTTTTACCTGTGCAGCCATGATTACAGGAACTTAGCATTCTTTCAGTATAGAGATGGGCTCTTTAGGGGGTGAGAGGGGGGTAAAGTTAGCACTGAATCTATCTGCCAGGATGTTGGCAATATCAGTTGGGTCTGTATATTTAGTGCCATTGTGCTGTAACTCAGAGCAGATCTGAGTGTTGCTATTGAGATTCTTGACATAGCTATAGAATGCTTTGTGGTTGTCTTTAGAATCAGTGGCGATTTTGTTTTCAAACTAGCTTTGGAGGATTTTATCAGGGATCGCAGCTTCTTACTGAGGCTGACCAGGGAGCTCCTCCACTCATGGGATTTTACTCTCTTTTGCAACAGTTTCTTCCTTCTGTTGTACAGTTTGTTTATGACAGGGGACCACCAGATTGGCTTCCTTTTTTTGGAGGATAGCATCTTCGTTCTGTTTGGGATAGCACAATCCATGCACTCATGTAAGTGCTTATAAAGTGCAGTTGTGTAGGCTTCAGTAGTCGTAACTGTATTGTCCATCTCCATGGGTGTCATGAAGTTCACCACTTCTGTCTTAAGAAGCATGAAGTTGGCTTTGGAGACATTTTTTACCATGGTTTCCTTAATGTGGGGTGGGGGCAGGATGTGGATATCTAGGGTAATTAGCTTATGGTCGTATCAGACCAATGAGGCGTTGACTTCAGGTGTGGAACACCGGTCACTCATGTTGGTAATGACTAGATCCAGGATATTGTTGCCCCTGGTGGGGGTGTGGATAAGTTGATCCAGGGCATTGGAGTTTATGAATTCCAGAAAGCGTTGAGCGAAGGATTTGGTACATGAGTATTTTTCCCAGTTAATGGTGGGGTAGTTGAAATTGCCCATTATTAGGGTGTTTGGTTGAACCCTAATATTTTCCAGTACATCAAGAAAAGAGGAGTGGGAATCCTGGGGCATGGTGGGTGATCTGTGGCAAGCTACAATTTGGATTGCAGTTTTGCCCAGAGTTAGTTGCACTTGGATAACCTCGGCTGCATTATGCTTAGCAACTAGCCTGGAGGTGTGGCTATCCTTAATGAATATGGACACACCTCTGCCTTTGGTGTTCCGGTCCAGGTTACATGGCCGAAAAGTGTGGTATGAGTTATAGCCTGGTAGTGCAGGGGTGCTCTGTGGAGCCTTGAACCAGGTCTCAGTCACTGCACAGATATCGATGTTCTCCATTTTAAGGAGAGCCTCGAGTGAGTGCATTTTGAGATTTAGACTTATAGCATTGAGTAGCATCACCCTCAGTTTTTGCTTGCCTGTTCCTGTTACGGTGGTGAATTTGTCATTTGAACCGTGCCAAAAAAAGGCACTATAGGGGTGGCAAGAACCTTAGCCAGTATCCAGAATCCCAGGGGTGACAGGTGCAGGCCATCTCTGGCAAAGCATCGTGGTCTGGATATGAAGAACACAACTCAAAACTAAAGACGTTCTCACCAACAAAAAGAAGTAATAATAAAGTCCAAAAAATGAGAACTGTCACCACGAAAAAATCCTTCTGTAGAGTACTCCCAAATCAATCTCAGAACAAACTGAAGATATCCACGATAAAAATATAAAAAGTCATTTATTGGGAACAAAGAATAAGCGCTTTCGCATAGTTAAACTATGCTTCATCAGATACAATAACATAAAATGATTCCAAAGTACTTATACTATACAACTTTTGGCGGGCTCATTAACTTAAAACAAACCTTAATTGCCTCTTAGTAATTTAAAGCCATCATTACATTCAAGTGCAGTTTAGACTCAATACAATTCGTTCTTTAAAATGCAATACTCACATTCATCATAGAAATTTCAAAGCGTTGTTAGGATTTTCTAACAAGTCAAAACGCTACAAACTTCAGGCAAAAAGAATGCATACACAGGCTCATAATACAAAAATGCATAGTTATTAAGATTGCTAAGTAAACACATTGACACCATGGTATATGGCATTCGGAAGTGTAAACACATCCCTTGCATGCTACAAATTCATTCCGCAAAAGATTGTCATAGTGTTCCTTATCTCTTATATTATATATGTATACCTAAATTCCCTACCTTGGTTGTAAGAAGTTCTATATAAACCAATTCTTAGAGATAATTCCACCACCGGGTAAAGCTACATCGGAGAAACATCAACAAACTGTTTGCCGTTTGCAAGTGAAACATCGTCCTATTCGCTGTTAGAATCACATGTCTGGGTGCTCTGTGAGGAATACCTCACTTTCTAAAAAGCTGTCCCCACGGTCCTAATGCAAGACACTAGATTCCAGCAACTGAGGAAATTTAAAACAAATCCAGCGTTTATATACACACTTCTTACGGATCATAACACCCTATTTTAAGGCATACATAGATGTATCTTTTCTATACATAAATTTTAGGACCTGCATATATGCTTCAATAAATAAACGTGAAGAAATTATGTAAAAATGAAGCCGAGGTCGCTACAAACACGTGTATTAATTCTCTGATGTTGTTCTAAAAGCAACACCTAAATGTTTGTGCGTACCTCATTCAGTTTCATACGCACTAAGAGAAAACATATTACAGAATGCTTATAAATACAACAGTTAGGCATAAAATCCTACTATCACCTATTCAATCATAAAACACAAAATATGTTGTGCGTCTGAAAAATTGCCAAGAATTCTGTATATTCCCTTCGGTTTACATAACCATACGCTTCATAACATATTTAAATAAACTACTGACATGTATATATATAAAAACATGGAACAAAGCATGCAATAAGAGCATACTCACAACTAACGGCATATATGAAATGTATCTTAGATATAAAAATATAAAATATATATAAATATATACCCTTGTGGAACAATATTGTTTAAGGTACTTGTTCAAAAAACATCCCCATAATACTTCCTTCGAAGATCACAACTAATCCTGTATACCAATATCTCAAAACTCAAAGGGGCAGCTCTAATCCATCTCTGATAATAGAGACATAACCCCCAGTTGAGTATGCATAATTGTATACCAGAAAAAATATATATATGTGGGGTCAAAGGCTAGTCTTAAAGTGCCATTCTATCTATCTAAAACGTACCCTTGCTATAGGATATGAAGTATGGTATAAAGCAATAAAATAAAAAATGAAAATGAAAAATGAAATATAAAAAACTTATATACAACATAAGTATCAATAACTGTGATTACCTATTACC
This sequence comes from Protopterus annectens, assembly GCF_019279795.1. Classification (NCBI taxonomy): domain Eukaryota; kingdom Metazoa; phylum Chordata; order Ceratodontiformes; family Protopteridae; genus Protopterus; species Protopterus annectens. The sequence continues at coordinate 547,647,398 of NC_056742.1, read as the reverse complement.
CATCATAGACATATGTAGTATGGGAAATATAAACCCTACTACAAAGTTAGATGAACTATGTGGTAAATCCAGCATATAAAATTAAACAGCAACTTCCAAGGAGACAAGATGCCCCTAGCATTAAATGCTTATGCATCCGGCTCCAAAAGGGCTGTAAATGATGAAATAGCTTGGATAAACAGACCACAAATTAAGAGGAAATGGTGTCCAATTTTACTATCATATCTTTCTGAGGTAGTTTGAAACTATAGGATTCTAGAGTGCAGTAACAAGCTTCATTTACGTTCAATCAGCACCGGTTTTATAGAGATGAAGCCATTCAGCCCTGGTGAAATGTGTGCCGCTAATTTCAATATCCAATGTAACTCGGCTCTAGCCAATCTTTGTTCAATACTGCCTCTTCTTAAGGTTGGAGTGATGATATCCAAAACCCTGAATGTGAAATAGTGAGAGGGACACTCTTTAATATGCCTGGCCAAAGCATTAGTATCTTCCTGTTTGCGTATCTCATATAAGTGGTCATAGATACGGTCCCTTAACCTTCTCTTGGTTAAACCCACATAAAATGCTGTACAAAAAGAACAGGTGGCCAAATATATCACATTTTTGGTATTACAATCAGCATAATAGCTGGGTTTGAAGACAAAATTCATACTAGGATGTTGGTAAATCTGTATATTGCTTATACTCTTGCACCTTGGACAATGTAAACAAGGATATGTTCCTTTTCTGACTAAGTCCCCTAATACTAAACTAGTGGATTTTCCTGTATTCGTGACCTGCCGGTCATTACATAATTGCCTCTTAAGATTGTTACTATTCCTGTAGCAAAATGTTGGTGTAGGGCCTACAATATTGCTAATTTCTTTATTTACTGAAAGGACATTCCAGTGCTTCCTAACCACACTTCTTACGTTCTCTACTTCATTGGTAAATTTAGTCACATAGCTAAGCCTTTTCCCATGAACATTGGGGCCAACAGTGGCTTCCATTCTGCGTCCTTTCTTGGTATAGAATGCTAAACTAGCATCATGTTCTAAATCTCCAAAGATTTCATTTCTTACCCTTCTAACCATAGTCATATCATATCCCCTGTCTCTAAACAAAGTTTCCATGTTGTTAACTTCATTCAAAAGATCATCTTTATTTTGACAGAGTCTAGATACTCTGATGAATTGACTAGTGACTATGCCACGAAAGGTATAGGCTGGGTGCATGCTATCTGGTGCTAATAATGCATTTTTCCATACAGCTTTTCTATAAATCCTGGTCACAACCTCACCCTCTTTTGTCAACCTAAGTGTGACATCAAGGAAGTTAACTTCATTACTTGAAATCTCTACTGTAAACCTCAAGAAATCTGTTGTGGTTTGTAGATAGCCAAGAAAATGACGAAAACTATCAGCCGTACCTTCCCAAAATATAAGAATATCATCTACAAACCTTCTGTAGTATCTTATATGTCTGGAGGATTCGTGGGTAAACAAAAACAACTTTTCCCACCAGTAGACCACCAAGTTAGCATAGCTATTGGCGCAGGGGGTGCCCATGGCAACACCCCATGCCTGTAGGTAATAGTCATTTTCAAAAATGAACACATTGTTGTTAAGCACTATATCAAGGAGCTGAGTTATCAGTATTATTCTATCATTTGTAAACTGTGTTTCTTTATGTAAAAGCTCTCTGATATACTGTATCCCTGTATCTTTAGGGATTGAAGTAAAGAGTTTCTCCACATCCATGGTTATAAGGAGATACTCTGTGTCCTTCATTTCTAAATGTAGGCCCTTAAGGCTATCTATAAGTTGGTAAGTGTCACTAAGAATAGTGTGACAATTACTCACTACTGGATGTAAGAGGCTTTCCAAGAAGATCGATATATGGTAACCCACCCCTCACCCGCTACAATGGGCCTCATAGGAACAGGCCAAATCTCTTTATGGATCTTGGGGAGTCCCTTAACTATAGGAATGACAGGATCAGATACTAACAAATATTCATACATTTCAACACTAATTTGTCTACATAGTAATAGATCATATACATTTTCTTGAACTGTTAATATAATGGAGGAGACCTGCTGTGCAGTAATATGCTTATAGGTGTTTTGATCAGACAATAACAGCCTCATACTATTCACATAATCATCCACATCCATCAGAACTACACCCCCCCCCTTTATCAGCAGGTTTCACAATCAAATTATCATCACTTCTCAGTTTAGCCAAGGCTTGAAATTCATCCTTATTGAGATTGCAGAACCTTCCTTTTATGTTTTTACATGCTAAAGAAAACAGTGTATAAAAATCTCTTTCGCATAGATCTAAAAAACATTGCACCATTATGCTTAGCAACTAGCCTGGAGGTGTGGCTATCCTTAATGAATATGGACACACCCCTGCCTTTGGTGTTCCGGTCCAGGTTACATGGCCGAAAAGTGTGGTATGAGTTATAGCCTGGTAGTGCAGGGGTGCTCTGTGGAGCCTTGAACCAGGTCTCAGTCACTGCACAGATATCGATGTTCTCCATTTTAAGGAGAGCCTCGAGTGAGTGCATTTTGAGATTTAGACTTATAGCATTGAGTAGCATCACCCTCAGTTTTTGCTTGCCTGTTCCTGTTACGGTGGTGAATTTGTCATTTGAACCGTGCCAAAAAAAGGCACTATAGGGGTGGCAAGAACCTTAGCCAGTATCCAGAATCCCAGGGGTGACAGGTGCAGGCCATCTCTGGCAAAGCATCGTGGTCTGTCGACCATGTCATCCCAGGCAGACAGATACTGGATCCCTTTAGAATGGCACCAGAAGCTTAGCCAATTGTTGAAGTCAATCATTTTGTCCTTGTACTGCAGCATCATTCTGGGTGATGGCAGAATGCTACTCAGGGCTAGGGTCATACCTGCCTGGGCTACAAGATCGGAGAGCTCTTCCATGTCTCTTTTCATGTAGTTCAGGGAGGTACATCTCAGGTCGTTCACACCATCATGGACAATGACAGAGTCATATTTGTACTTGTTGTGGAGTGACCTGAGTGCGTGGGTTATGTGGCGGATCCTGGCACCCGACAGGCAGCTGACAGTAACCTTCTCCTTGTTTAGCCTGGTGAGTGGGACATCAGTGTGCCTGACTATAGAGTCACCTATGACTAGTGTGTTGGGTACGATGTTTTGCCTTATTGGCTGTGGTTAAGTGGCACACTGAGTCTGCGGGTTATGTGCCATTTGGGTTGTGTTGGGGGGTGGAGGTTGCTTGCATTTCTGCTTTGGAGGTCTCTGTTGCTTGAGCAGATTATTATTGAGAGCCTCCGCAAATGTTTTTGTGTTTCTATATGTGGATTTTTGTGGTGTAGATTTAGTGAGACTATGTGATGAGTGTGGTGTGGTGCAAGTGTTTACCTTCTCCTCTTGACTGTCAAGTTCATTCTTGATTGGAGAGAGCTTTACCTCCAATTTGGCTAGATAAGTGCATCTCTCACAGGTTGTAGTGTTGGGTGGTAGGAGGAGAGGGTTGTCTGTGTACATGAGGCAATTTCTTCATTGCCCCAAGATGCCCAAATTCATCAGATAGACAGGAGAGAACACTGGGAGCTGACCCTTGGACATGCCGGAATAAAAAACTATTTTCCTCTAGATAAGTGAGGAAAGTGAGTACAAGAGCTGTTTTTCTCTAAGCAAGTGAGGAAAGTAAGTACCAAAACTGTTTTCCTCTAGGTAATGAGGAAGGTTGAGTGCTGTAGTAATTAGTAGGTTATTTAGTGCTTACAAGTTCTGAACAAGTGCTGATCACGAATAAACAAATTCAGGTGCTAAAATTAAGAATCTGTATCTGGACTAAACTAGTTACAGGAAAGGGGGGAAACAAGTGCAAGTGTGGGCTTTTAAATCAGAAAGTTGAGAGAGATGGAAAAACTGCCCAAACAGCCAATAACTACAATTTCTGGGCCAGAACCACTCATTATGTGGTAGATAGGTTACCTAGTGCTTACCACTCCCACTGATAAGCTAGAAGGCTTCCTTCCAACACAGAAAGCTTGGGGGGCACAGAAGCTTACATACCATCCTGGATACAGCAAATCTGAATCTGGACTACACTAGTTACAGCAAAGGTACTTGTATCTATATATATATATATATATATATATATATATATATATATATATATATATATATATATACATACACACAGAAAAGTAGCTAAACCAGCAGTGAAAACAATTCAAATGCAGTGCATGCTAGCATACTTGAGTATGTAGCAATTTTAGACCAAACAGTTTAAAAAATGCAGTTAAATTAAAAATGACTAAAAACAAGTGCAGAAAGAATCTATTAGGTAGAATGAGGTAAAGAGATGGGACTGGGGGAGTGTCCCAGATCAAATCTACAGTGGGGGCAGGCAACTGCAAAAGCCTCCAACACAGAAATAGGGAGGGTGGGTATGGGAAAACCAACACCTTCAGCAGAGATCTGAAAAACTATTTAGTGAAGCAAAAATAACAGTGCACAACTCTGAAGTCAGCCAGCAATGATATAAAATTAGTCAAACAACAATTACCGGTACACAACTCTGAAGTGCCAGAAAAATATACTCAGCTCTGTATATCTCCAGATAGTTTGCAGAACACTCTGTCAGGACACAGGAAGGCTCCAGCAATGATATGCAGACTTTTTTACTAAGAGGGTCTAATTTTATGCAAGTAATCCCTGAGATGGTCAGATAACACACAGGATGTAAAACCAGTTATACCAACTTAAGACACAGAGAAATAGGGGGAAGGGGGCAAAACACCTTCAGCAGAGATCTGAAAAACTATACAGTGAAGCAAAAATAACAGTGCACAACTCTGAAGTCAGCCAGCAATGATATAAAATTAGTCAAACAACAATTACCAGTACACAACTCTGAAGTGCCAGAAATATATACTCAGCTCTGTATATCTCCAGATAGTTTGAAGAGTACTCTGTCAGGACACAGGAAGGCTCCAGCAATGATATGCATCTTGAGTCTTTGACTGAAGATACAGACTTTGATGATAGGGAAAGGTCCTCACGGTCACCCTCTGTTGAGGTGTCCTTTGGTGACATCCTCGAGATCCTTAGACAGAGGGGTGACTAGAAGTCCTCTAATCCTTCATCAGAGGAATCCGTATTCCTGTAGGCCTTTCATGCCTGGCCCCCTACCTCCTGAGTTACCCTGCCGGCCGATGAGCTTGTCCAGCATGCATGGAAGGCTTCTGACACCCTGCAAGCTATACCATGGAGGCCTGACAAGATCTTATCTCCCCCAGCTGAGCATCCCCATTGGTCAAAAGATCTTCCAGTAGATGCCATGGTGGTGGCGGCTGCAACCAAGAAAGACTTGGCAGAAGAGAGCCAGACTGTCCATCCGCCCAACAAGGAGTCCCAGGCGATAGACTCTGGAAGCGTGTGTTTGCTTCATCGACCTTCGCCGTAAGGTCCTTGAACTATTTGACACACTTTACAAGGCTCCAGAGGGATCTTATCAACCAACTCTCTAAAACCTTGGCAGGAGCTGTTTCTGATAATGTCCGTGACAACGTAGCTTCTCAGACAGCGACCCTAGAGTCCATATACAATTCTTCAATGCGTCTTATGTCACACGCAACAGAAGGAGCAGCTAGAGCAGCAGGCACAGGTATAGTCACGAGACGACATGCCTGGATGTGCCGTTGTGACTTTGCGGACTCCTTTAAGGCTTCCTTCATGAACGCCCCCATCGAGGCTGCTTCTTTGTTTGGCCCTAAAGTTAAAGATACGCTGGCTAGGTGCCAACAAGATGGCAAGACGCTATCTGCCAATGGTGTCAGACATTCCACTCAACGATTCTACTCCAGAAATCAGAGGAGCGGGAAGATGTGGCACAGGAAATCACAGGGGTGTTTCCATGATGCACGTGCCGAGTTCTCCCCTAGAGGCAGAGGGGGGAAACTCCAATGGAAGACACCCCTTTTGGGGCAGAGGAGATCCGCGAAACCTGGGTTCTAGAGATTCTTTCTCTGGCCAACCCTATCAATGCTACTGAAGCGTTAACCAGCTACTCACCTCTGGAAGCAGTTAGGGTCGTTTTTCCTTGTACCCCACTGCCTGGCGAAACATAACCACCGACACTTGGGTACAGCGGATAATATCCAGAGGCTATCGCATCCCCTTTCATCTCTGTCCAACCTCATCCAGAGACTTAACCGACGTTCCACCCAGTCAAAGGGAAGCAGCAGCACACGAAATCCAAAAACTGCTACAAAAGAGAGTCATCCAAATGGTCCCCCCAGACCAGATAGGATCCGGTTTTTACTCAGTGTTCTTTTTGGTGCCAAAAAAGACAGAGAACTGGAGACCAATTCTGGATTTCAGCACACTAAACAAATTTGTAAAAACAGAGAAAGTCCGGATGGTCACAGTTCAGTCTGTCTTTCCTCTTCTGGAAGACGATTGGATGCGCTCTGTCGATCTTCAAGATGCGTATTTCCATATAAAAATGGACAAGTGCTCAAGAAGATACCTCCACTTCTGCATAGGAGCCAGTCACTACCAATTTTGAGCACTGCCCTTTGGTCTCTCTTCAACTCCCAGAGTGTTCAAATGCATGACAGTGGTCATCGCTCACCTGCGACTTCAAGGATTCCAGGTGTTTCCATATCTAGACGACTGGCTCCTCACCGCCCCCACCAAGCGCCTACTGGAAGAAGCCCTAGACTACACTCTCCTCACAGCACAATGCCTGAGAATCACTGTAAACTGGGAGAAGTCCAACACGAACCCAGCACAATCTGTGGAATTCATTGGGGTACTGTTGGACGTGAGGAATTGCACAGCATCTCTTCCAGATCACAGACTTCAAAGAATAAGACATCAGGTTCAGCTACTGCTCTGTCACCACAAATCTTCCGCTTGATCCATACTCCAACTGTTGGGGTCAATGGCAGCATCGATCACCATTGTTCCTCTGGCCATATTCTACATGAGACTTCTCCAGTGGTTGCTCCTCACTCAGTGGTACTCTCTGCAACACCCTTTGTCTTTTCAGTTAAGTGTAACTCAGAGATGCAAGCAAGATTTGCTCTGGTGTACGTCTCAAAACCCCCAACAATGGTCTCGCCCCTTCAGCCCCCAGCAACTGAAAGCCATAGTGACCACAGACACCTCCCTGATGGGTTGGAGGGGGCTATTTCAAGGAAACTCGGTCCAAGGCACCTGGTCGGAGACAGGGGCTCTTTTGCATATCAATGCCCTGGAACTGAGGGCAGTGCTACTAGTGTTGCAAGCATTCCATTCCATCCTTCTGTCTGGGACTATTGCGATCCAATCAGACAACATGTCAGTGGTCTGGTACATCAACAAGTAAGGGGGCACCAGATCCTTATCCATTATGCCGAGAGGCCTTGAGAATATGGCAGTGGGCTTTCTAATTGCAACGCACATTCCCGGGAGCTTCAAGATGATAGCGGGCAAGTTGAGCAGGTGCATTCTACAACCTCACGAGTGGTCCCTCAATCCTGTGATAGCAGCAAAAATTTTCAACTGCTGGGGCCAGCCTTGCTGTAACCTATTGGCCCCCCAACCAACTACAAGCGCAGCAACTATTTTGCCCTGATCCCCTCTCGGGAACAGTCACTGAGAGTTGCTCTAGTCCATGCTTGGCCCTCGGGTCTACTTTATGCTTATCCTCTTCATCTCCCAATTTCTGAAGAAAGCACGGCAGTTGAAAAGCAAAGTGATCCTCATTGCTCCATATTGGCCTCGACAAGTCTGGTTCCCCTTCCTCTGGCCTCACCTGCTAGATTGACCATGGATCCTCAATCCATCCCCAATGTTGATCTCCCATCCGCAGGGTCTGACCCACCCCAATCTAACAACCCTGAAGCTGACAGCTTGGTTTCTCCACTTCCAGTGATTGCCAGGCAAGATAACCTCTCATCCCCGGTGCTTGATATTCTTATCACATCTCATAAATCGTCCACCAGACTAATCTATCTCAGTAAATGGAAAAGGTTTTCTTTATGGGCAATGAATAAACAATTAGACCCCTTGTCAGCCCCAGTTTTGGTGGTTCTGGATTTCTAATCACATCTTCTCTGGGGTGTGTGTCTCTACTGTTCGTGTTCATTTAGCTGCCAATTCAAATTTCCACATTGGTTTTCAGGATTCTTCACTCATCACATAGACTGTAAAACTTTCTTGAAGGGGGTTCTTCACCTAAAACCTCCCTTTAGAGAACCAGTACAACCTTGGGATTTGGCCTTGGTCCAACAAGCCCTAACCCCCTTTGAACCTGCGTCTTCATGTGATTTAAAGTACCTCTCTTGGAAAACTTTGTTTCTGGTTGCAGTCACATCAGCCAGACATTTGTCAGAACTTCAAGCCTTATGCATCAAACGTCCCTATATTATCTTCCATAAGGTTAGAGTATCACTGAGAACTAATTCTTCCTTTTTACCAAAAGTGGTGTCAGAGTGGTCCATCAACCAGTCTATTGACCTTCCAGTATTTTTTCCTAATCATTCTAACAAGGGAGAGTATTGCCTGCACTCCCTGGATGTTCATAGGCAAGTACAATTCTATCTGGACAGAACAAAATCTAACCGTAAATCAGACCAACTATTCCTGGCCTTTTCTGGACCAAGACTAGGTCATCCTATCTCAAAAGTTACATTGGCGTCATGGTTGAGAAATTGTGTTACCTTACCTGTATCTACAACAAGAATAATATCACCTTGCCTCGCAGAGCGAAAGCACATTCTACAAGGTCTATGGCAATTTCAGCAGCTTTCCATGTTAGGGCTTCCCTCAGTGATATTTGCTCAGCTGCGACTTGGGCCAAACCTCATACTTTTATCCTTCATTACAATTTGGATTTGGCCTCCAGAGGTAGAGCTTCTTTTGGTTCCATGGTGCTCAGGAATGTCCTTACATGAGGGCCACCCAGGGATACAGGTAGCTGGGGACTCTGTCCCATCAGTAAGGAATGAGTGAAGATTAACAACATCAGATAAAGAAGTTATGTCTTACCATAACGTTCCGTTTGTGTTGTTGTTCTTCGTTCATTCATTACTCCCCACCCTCCATCTCCCTTTGGAGGTTCCTGGTTGATCTCATTTACTCCTTTATGGTAGGTCTGTTATGACCAGAGGTAGCCTCTACCTTTGTCTATCAACTTGCAAACTAGATCTAAGGTAACAGGGAGCAAAGCATTCTGGGTAGGATTTTGGCTCGAGAGTTTTTGGCTGACGTGAGCTTGATATAAGGCCGGCTCGGTTCCCAGGATGGAACCGATAACCCATCAGTAATGAATGAACGAAGATCAACAACACAGATGGAATGTTATGGTAAGACATAACTTCTTTTTTTAAGAGACCCATTGCTCCAACTACTGTTGAAATTGTCTGGGTGTCTTTCTTCCACATCACCCTTGTTTCTGCCTGCAAATCCTTATAACTTTCTCTCTTTCTCTGTACGTAAAACACTGTAGTCACTAGGTGTAGCAATTTAACTGATCAATGCTACTTTTCTTTTCTTTTCTTGGACTGTATACTACAAGTGGTATGATTCGAGTGACTGTACTTGTGATGGCTATCAGAGTTAAGATTTTAAGATATTTAGCTGAATGATGAAATTTAGTGGTGGTCAGTGGAGTGGATCCAAGCACTAAAGCACCTTTTCGAAGTCTGTCTTTTAACAGTTTTTTTTAAGAGTGAAGTGAGTAGGGTTATTCAGGTATGTCTTCTAGGCAGAAACAGAGTTATTGGTTGTTTGACACTGTCAAACATCTTGGAGTTGGCAGGTTCGACTCCAATGGATTTTTGTGGTGCTTTATTGTCTAAAATTGCAATGATGATGGAGTGAAATTGCTTAGGTGCCTCTCTGGATCAGGCATTATTATTGAAAAGGAGTGCTAAGATAGGTTATTGTATAAAGCATGGTTTAGATTGTTTCTCTCTCGATCAACTGTCAAGAGTGCGAGCGTATGTATGCTTATAATATGTGTACATGTATGCACATATATTATGTGTATGTATGTGGGTGTGGGTGTGTATGGTCAATGTTGCAAGTTAAGAGCTTGGAAAGATTGGCTATCCACATTGATCTTTTACCTGTGTAGTCCTTTCTAATCAGTTAACATTCTAGAAGTGTGATTTCTGAATCCTTGACATGTTTTTAACCAAGTTTCAGTAGTGTATAAAATGTTGAGTAGATGGAAACTACTCTGGCCATAGAGCTATTATTTCTGTCTTTGAAGTTTAAATTGCTTAGTTTTTAGTAGCATTTGTTAGTCTATGTGATTTGGTAAGGACCTTGTATGATCTTGTTTTTAACAATGGGCACCTTGACAAGGTTATTTGTGCTCTTTAGCAAAAGTAAATGAACAAGTTATGTGTGTTACTTTAGGTGTAGGGTTATCTTGTGTTTGATTATGAGAATTGTATTTGTATGGCTTGTGTTATCTGTCTAAAAATGGTGGCATAAAACATAGAAGATTTTAAGGGAGATATGGATAGGTGGAGAAAGATGATAGGGTACTTGTTTTACCTGGTTTTGTATTTTTTTAACTGTAGTGGGCCATGCTGAAGTTTTGTTCTGTTTTAAGTGCTTAATACTAGTGTCCGTGTGAGGTGGCGTACTAGGAGTGAGTTATATTTATGTAAGGTTTCTTCATTAGCAAAGTTAATTAGAGAAGTTTAATGTCTACTTTTTTTGCTTCTTTTTGGCTCTCCAAAGCTGAAAATTGGTTGACATCTCTGTAGTAAGGGCTTTTTTGACTAAGATGTAATGCTGGCTATTATGTTTTTAATGGAGATATTTTTTTGTTTCTTATACCTGTCATGGGTAGGTTGTAATAATTGCTAAGTTAGGTAAGTTTCTGTTGGGTATATGTTACGATGCAGTTGAACTCGCCTAACTGGAAGCCGCACAATTAACATGTCTGCCAGGAAGTTGAAGTGGCTGTGTGTGATGTCAGGGATTGTAGGCTTCTATGTATTGAATTCAGGGATGGGCAGAACATGACCCAACACAGTGTCTCAGTATAGATGGTCTCTGCAGAGTAGGAAGCAGGATACCTGATCTCTTCAACTGAAAGCTTATGGCTGCTTGGCATTTTTCACAGGCTAAAGACTAAAAAAGGCAAATATCTTCAGATGTTTGTCCCTTTGTAAAGGCAGTATAAAACACTGAACCTTACTGCTACAATCACATCCTGTATTTGCTGTGTTTGTGAATATATTTCTTTTCTTTTTGATTAGATAGAAAGCCAGAGTACTTATTTTTATTATTTATTTATTTTTTATGTACAGGTAAAAAGTGCATAGTTACAAAGTTTTAAAATTAAATAATATACTATGTATTTTCTTCTTACTCATGTGTTTAAAGATTTTTCATACAGAGTTGCTGCATGTCTGCCTATTGATGATGCTTTAAGGCTACAGCTTTTAAAAATTGGCAGTGCCATCCAGCGATTAAGATGTGAATTGGATATTATGAATAAGGTAAGACTGCTCTGTTTGCAACATACATTTTCTAGTATATATTCTTATTTTATTCTTGCACTAAACTTGTTTAGCCTCTTTCACAAAACATGTTGCAGCTTTCTGCAGTTCACTGTTAGCTTTATTTTTAAATACTGTTACATTTAGTGGCATGTTATCTATTTTAATTCATTACCTAGGTCCAATTTTTTTGTCATTTTGAAAATAGAAATTTTCATAGATGGGTTGGTAATCCATTTTAATGAGGAAGTATATTTTTTTAGTTTAAAATAGTAAAATGTTTTTAAATTATCAAGAGAATTGAATTCTTGTGTTGTGCTGTTTTGTAGATTGTACAGAGAACAGTGTAAAATAATGGAGAGCTAATTTTGTGTTTGTGACTTAGAGCTGTAATAGTAGCATGTGCATTTTTTTACATAACTTACAGAAAGACTTAAGTCTGTCTTGTCTATCTGAAAGCTGAAGTTAGGTTAAGACTGTTCCTAAACCCTCTTCAGTCCTTTCATTTCCAGAATCCCAGACACTCTTAAATGCTTTAACTGTCTTGACCTCCACTATCCAGTTTCTCACCCACTTGGTTGAAAAATTGTTTTTTCTAGATCATATTAGACTGTGTCACTTTGATCTTCAGGTCATGCCCCCTCCTACCCTTCATTTCTCTTCTGTTGTGATGTTCTCATTTCTGTTTTGCATAATTTGTACCCATATAATAGTACACCCCTCTTCTTTCATGTTTTCCATTGAAAGTAGGTCTAGGTCCCTTATCCGTTACTTAAATGTTACACCCACCATTCCCCCCATGTTGTCGTAGTTGTCCATCTCTCCAGTCTTAGCATTTTTACTTGTAATTCCATTTAAAGCCTCCAGACATGAACATACTACTTGTTGTGGCCTTATCCATGCATAGTGGGTGCATTGTCATACTTCTGTGTAAGATTCCTCTAGTCTTATCATAAACACACTACCTCTCACTTTGTGCTTGGTGTTTTAAACCTCAAGTAATAGTAACACCAAGTCCTTTTCTTGCTCTGGATTTTTGTCTGTTCTAGCTGAATGCATATTCAGCTGTTTGGTTATTATTTCCCAGGGGAAGCACTTTGCATGTGCATTTGAGAGGGCTTGGGATAAAGTTGCCTTCTCTAAGACCATATTTCATGCCTGTAACCTTTTGAAATGCCTTTTAAGACACCCCTTCCTCAACCATTTGATACCGTACCTCACACTATAGTCTCGTAAGCTAAGAAATCTCTCCAGTTTTCATGTCCTTTCACATGTAATAGAAGAGCACATTAAATATACAGTGGAAGTATACTTGTAGCTTATAGTCCTGCCCGTTGTCCACCTAGTAGCATGTCCTCATAAGAGAACGTTTGAGAAGGGACAGTAAAAAGGTAACAGAAGTTTTTTGGCACTTTCTTTTGTTGCCTGAATTTTATCATCTTCTGGTTTGATTTCCATTCTTGCTCCTATCCATAATGCTTATGTTAATTTCAGCAAAGATGACCTCTCAGACTTAGTTTCCTTCATGGTTTAGAACATTTACTGTGTTTGGATTATGATCATGGCAACAACTATGTATGCAGTCCCATGTTTCCAGAACTATACATATTGTCAATTTTGAGGAAACCCATGCCTCCTGTGATGACCTCGTGGCAATCAGTGCCACTAAATGTGATGCAGATGCTGTTACCCAGTCTGTTTTAATGAATAATCCACAAAACATAGCTTTGACACACAGAGCATAGAGGGATTATGACTGCTGTCCTCGGTCTGGGTCTCTAACCTCCACACCCAAATTAGACTGCACACTATTCACTTAAAGAGCCACACCAATCTCTCTGTAAATCAATGTCTCCCTGCGCCCCTGTATCCACAGTAACTGCCATTCACTCAAAGTATCATTTTAGTGAAAGGCAGTTATACACACACACTTGCACCCAATTTTCTGGGAAGGCTGTTGAATCTTCCAATTTCACACAGCTTTCTTCCTGGGCTTGATAGTACTGCTACCACTCTGAAGAAAGCCAGAGACTTCCAGTTACCTGTATGCTCTGATTGTGCCACTTGATATTTCTTTTACATGTAGTCAACCGAAGCAGTTTTGAACATGTGGCCTTTACAGTTTGTTACTCCTAAGTGTAAATGGTTACCCCTAAGTGTAAATGGTTACCCTTTTCTCATAGGATCATAAGAAGTTGCTAGGCTATTGGCCCTGAGGCCTTTACAAGCCTAACCAAGAATTTAGCCCATGCTCCAAGTCAGCACCCTATGCCACTGTCAGGCAGGGATACAGGTGGAATCCCAGGTGTGTATTTTCTGTTCCCCATCCAGTTATCCAGGTTGTGGTTTAAAAGGGTTTAATGAGGTACTTTGCTTTACATGGAGAGGGAGTCTATTCTACAAAAGGGGGAGTCTATGGGACAAAAATCTGTCCCACCAACAAGTCGTATTGATGTCACAGACCAGGTTGAGGTCGTGTGTGCAGGTTACTCAAGTGGAGCTTGGATATGCAGCAGTCCCATCAGGGCAGGGTCTGAGATTGCTTTGTATGCCAGACAGAGGTCACCTCTGAGGAGTCTGTAGGAGAATATGTAGAGGGGCAGGGCTTTAGCCTGTATGTGTAGAGTAGATGTTTGAGTCCCTAGATTTTCTGGATGAGGAACCTCTGTGGTTTCTCCAGCTGCTGCATGTGCTTTGTGAGGTACATGCCGAATGGGGCATTGTATTCAATAATGGGTCTTATAAGGGAAGAATACAGGGATGTTATGACCACCTTGTCCCCGGATGAGATACCCTTACTAATGAGGTGGACCATGTAGAAAGCTTTCCGTACAGCGGAGGCAATATGGTGGTCAAAAGTCAGTTTGCTATCAACCTGGGTGCCCAAGTCCCTCACGACTGATTGCGTCGTTAGTGCCTTATTATCAGTGTGATCATTTCTGGGGACGTCACTCTCCTCAAAAGGGATGATGATGCATTTTTGGCATTTAGTTTGAGGCCATGTTTCTGGCACCAGTCATTTGTTTGGGTTAGACCCTCTTGCAGGATGTCCATATCACTAGGGGAATTGATGACAGCACCCAGCTTGCAGTCATCTGCAAATGTGGTCAGCCGTAACCCCCCAGATTTGGCCTGCACCTCTGAGAAGTATATCCCAAACAGCAAAGGCCCCAAGACCAATCCCTGGGGTATTCCGCTTGTTAAGGGTCTACTGCTTGAGGTGGCTTCCCCTATTTTGACTAGGTGGGTTCTCTTACTGAGCCAGTTTGCTACCCATCTGGTAACATATGGATTGATGCCTAGTTGAGAGAGTTTATCTATTATACGTGAGTGGGGAATAGCAGCGAAGGCCTTGGCCAGGTCAAGGTAGGCAGTGTGCACCATCTTTTCCTCGTCTACGGCCTTGGTGACTGTCTCAAAGAAATCAACCAAGTTTAACAGGCAAGACCTCCCCTTGACAAAACCAATCTGTGTGGGATCAAGTGTCTGGAGGTTGTCAGTGTCCTTGTTAATGAGGTCCTTGATAATCCACTCCATGGCCTTGCAGATGGGTCTATAATTTCTTGGATCAGTGGACACTCCACCTTCGTGCAAAGGGATGGCAGTAGCTGTCCTCCATTCAGCTGGGATGAAGCCAGTACTCAGGCTTTGGTGAAATAGGGTGCCTAATGGTGCTGCAAGGTCCTGCCTGAGTTCATGTAGGATGCAGCCTGGGATGTTATCGGGTCCCATGGAGGCTGTACTTTTTTGCCTTTGAGAGGGCAGTGTTGACTTGCTCTCTAGAGATAAGGGGAGGGGGGCAGGTACTGTGGATGTCCTGTTTTACTGATGGGGGGGACAGAGGACTGAAGTTTTCACTGAACCTGTCTGCCAGCAGGTTGGCTATATCTACAGGGTTTGTATATGCGGTGTCCTTGACCACCAGTTCTGAACAGATTTGGGTGCTTCCCTTGAGATTGTGGACATATGTGAAGAAAGCCTTATGATTGTCTTTAGTAGATGTAGCCAGTTTGGATTCGAAGTTTGCTTTGGAGGATTTTCGATACCTGTTCCTTCTTGGTCCTGGACAGCATTTTTTCCCTTTTATTATACATTTATTTATTGTAGATGTCCACCAGACAGGTTTAGTCTTCCTTGAGGAGGAGGATTTCATCCTGTTTGATATTCCTGATTCCATGCAGCTATATTAATACTCATATAATACTTTGGTGTAGGTTTGGACATATGTACTAGTTCCTGGGGAGGGGGCTGTGAGGCTGTTTATACCTTCCCTCAGGAGGTTGTAGTCAGCTTTGGAGAAGTTTTTTTGTTTGACCCTAGCTGGGGTGGGGGTGGGGGGGGTGGGGGAGATGGTGACTTTGAAAGTGACTGCTTTGTGATCGGATCTTACTAGGGATGATGACACTGTAGGGATGCTGCAGTGGTTACTCATGTTGGTTAATACCAAGTTCAAGATATTTTCATCTCTTGTGAAGGTGTCAGCCAACTGGTCCAAGGCATTTGCATTGACGAAATCAAGGAATCTCTGGGCATTTGTGCTTTAGCATGTGTATTTCTTCCAGTCTGTGGTTGGATAGTTAAAGTCGCCCAGGATCAGGGTAAAGGAGTGAATCTTGATAGATTCGAAGAGGTCCAGATAGGTGGACCAGGCATCTTGAGTCATAGTTTGAGGCCTGTAGCTATCTATGATTTGAATAGGGGTCTTGTCATTTGTTAATTGCACCTGGAGTATTTCCTGTGCATCATACTGTTTGACCAGCCAAGTCAAAGTTAAGCAACAGTGCATAAATACCAGCCACAATAGCTTAAAGATAATTAAAATGGGTTTTACTTAGAGAATAGTACATATGCTAAGTAAAACATACATAGGCTGGCACACAAAAAAGATTAAAGTAAAGTACAATAAATATAAATAGACTGCATACAGAAAAATCTGACTCCAGCTATCTAAGTTTCCCAGCTAGCTGCCACAAAGAGCACTGTTCCTTAAAATGACTAGCTAGTTTCCATAGGTAGGATGTTCTCACAGCAATGTCGCACTACTATCTCAACATTTCATTAAGTCACAATTATATAGCCAAAGTCCTCCTTATGATTTCATTGTTGCTATGGAGACTGGTCATAAACCAGCTAGCCCTACACCCATCACAACAGTAAGAGTTCGTCCCAATACCTTGACATCTGTTTCTTCTTCAGTTACATCCCAAACGGGCCTTAAAAAAATTCAATGACCTTTGCATCCCAATGTTCATCCTCATCTGTTATCTTAGAAGAAGGTGCCTTCCTATCTATGAACTAGCCCCTCACTGTGTCCTTTAACATATGGACAAACAAAACTGTTTACTAGATAACATACTTTGCAAATCAACATGCCAGAAACAGAAGAGAAGGAACATGCAAAGAGGAATATATTTTGATTGCTTCAGCCTACCATAAGCACATTTCACAATCCTTCACTTTTAGCCTTGCACCACTGGCTTCATACCTTCTTTACGTTGAGGGATGTGTGTGTGTGTGTGTGTGTGTGTGTGTGTGTGTGTGTATATATATATATATATATATATATATATATATATATATACACACACACACACACACACACACATATATATATATATATATATATATATATATATATATATATATATATATATGTCTTTCATTTGATAAACATGAAACATTTTTCTTGTCCAGTTGATCCAGTGTATTTTGTGGTCAGTGCTAAAATTCATTGAACAACCCAGCCTACTTCACAAATCTTAACTTCAGAACTGTCTCTATCACCTTTCTAACAACAAAATTCAAATTTATTGGCATGTAGTTCCCTGAGATGCTTTTTGTTCCATTTTTATAAGTAGATACTGCACTGCTAGCCTTTGGTTGCCCATGATCACTGACTGCCTAATGGACTTGTTTTTTTTTTTCTTAGAGATTTAACTAAAACCTCTTCAGTCCCTTTTAAGCCTACGCAGGATCTTGTCCAATCCCTTTGTCTTATTCTTTTTCAGAAGCAGTTTGTACCCTTCTCACTTCCCCATTCTTTATCTTCTGATTGTCTGTCCTTCACCTTCTCTTTTCCTGCCCTCTCATGTTTATATTTTCCCTTCTCTTTCCTTGATGAATAAAGTTTCAGATTGTTCATTTAGAATTTTTACATGCTTCATAGCTTTCTTATGTTTCTAACCTCCCAAAAGGGGTTCAGTAATAATCTTCCCCTACCGTTTCTTATGTTACTGAAGAAAGGGTTCTTTCCTTGTATAATTTCTGTTGACTTTATTTTCCCATTACATTTTAAAGCATTTCATCGCCTTTTTTCCAGCCTCTGCATATCTCTTCCAGCGATCCTTCCCTTGTTCCCCCAATTCCTGTATTACTTTTCTTCATCCTTTTGTGGGTCGCTTACCTTTTCTAGTAAACCAAGCAGCTAGTTTTCCTCATTGTTCTTTCTTAGTGCCCTCTTTAACCTTTTTTTCTGCAAATTTTTACACTGTTATGGTTTTCTATATGTTTCACACTTTTGCTACCTTGACACTGTCACATGCCCTTAGTAATGGAGAAAAAAATAATTTTCTTGGCCGTTTTAAACTACAGTACTGATTGTTCAGTCTTAACAAGTGGATACCTGAACTGCAAATGTTCTTCATTAGGTCTTTGCTGCACTATTCCTTACTTCTGAGACTTCTCCTCCAGGTGTCCCATTGAGCTAGCCAGTCTTCAGGAGATCAGATTCCTTCACTCTGTGACACATATCGGTGTCTGGTGTAAGAGGGACATATGCCAGTGCCATCATCAGAGCTTTCTTGCACAAAGTTTAAACTTATTCCAGGCTACAGGCCAAAAAGTGACCTACTTCCAAAGTGGTAGGCAGGTCTGTAAGTAGTAGGTGGAACCCAAAAAACAGAGATAGGCTAGACTAACAATGCCTCCCTCAGTTCCTTCCTGGAGACAAACCAAAGACTTTTGAAACACCATGTTTTTTTCTCTGATGAGAGTTGATTAATATCAAATACATTTTACATTCTATCTCCTTTCCCCATTGTGTTAATGTTTTGTCTAGTGTAGTGAGTTAAATGGCTTCTCTCCAAAGATGTAACTAGAGAGGTTGGAAGATGATATGTTTGGAAAGAGCCTTGTTATCTTTAATTTTCAAATCATGACAACAATACATTTCCAAAGATATGATATTGATGTTTTTGAATGAGATTCTTTTGATAATTTTTATGTTTTAGTGATTTGCAGTCTTCACATTTTAATCGTGTTACTAATTCTTTCTTTTGTTCACAGTGTACATCTCTTTGCTGTAAACAATGTCACAGTACAGAAATCACAACCAAAAATGATATTTTCAGGTAAATTCCTTATAGTAATTGCTATTTCATATAAAGTAAATATGAAAGTGCAGGCTTACATCCAAAAAAGTTGGTCACGAACTGCTTAATAATTGCTCACTGTCTCTGAGTTACAAGCTGTTGAGTAAGGTACGGAGTAAGCAGAGTACGTTCTTAATCATGGTTTCATCTTTTGACTTGTGTGGTGCACAGCAAGTTCTGGAGTGTACTCCTCAGCATTCAGTTTAAACAATTTTTGGCAAAGTAGATTTTGTTTTGTTTCCTAGCAATGAGTTGTAACTCACTTTAGAAAGCACACTTGGGCAAAGAAGATCTGTTCAATTCCTGTACAGCAGATGCAATTCCAGTGAAATAAAAGTATAGTAACATTTAGTCAGACCTTATATCATTGATGCCACATTTCATCAGAAAAGGAGCTCTACTTAGTCTAAATAACATTCCAACAATGAGAAACCAATACAGAATTAATTTATGTGCTATCCTGTATGTTACACATTTTCACTCTCTATAGGAGCTAGCTGCTGCTCAGGTGCATTTTTCTTTACTGTGTCATGTTGAAGTTGTCACTTGACAGACAGAATGGTAAATCCCTAATGTTTCATTCAGTATTCAGTGTTCTCTGTCAGCAATTGGCTGTCAGTAAACACACAAAATGCTAGTGTAATGCACCTCTGTTTTTTTGCTTTTTTAAATGAGCATTCCATTTGTGTCAAGGATATGAATATACACTTCTGCTTCAGTATCTGTTTCATAAATGGTTACTAGGGATGCCATTGAGGAACCTTGCCCAATTTCACAGTTACCTTGGAGCTGTCTGTTTAAATAACTTGCTGAGAATTGCACAGTAGGCAACTGGAAGCCGGGGGACTGTAACCCTTGTCTTTAGGAAGCAGCTAATTAACACCTAAGTAGTGTGGAATGTAACATCTCTAGCAGTCTACACACATCTTGCATTTCAGAACATTTTCTAAAAAATAAGCTTAAATAGGATAAGATAAAAGTAAATATTCTGTGAACAATAAAAGCTATTAAAACTGTGTAACTTGAAATGTTATCAGTAAGAATTCTTTGTAGTGATAATAGTGTATTCATAGTCTTTCCGTAAATACTATAGTAATGTTATCTGATGTTGTCCTTATCCATTCCTCAGCTGATGGGTTTGGATCTGAGACTCTGATCTGACTCGGCCATTTCTACCAGATCAACGGATCCAAGAACTCTTGAGCTCCTCCCTTTACCCATAATGCCCATCCTGCCTAACATCCTCCAGATCTCATTTACCTCCATTCAACATCAGAAGAGGATCCTTCAGCTCTTGAGTTTTTTTGGAGTTTTTCATAGCAGTTATTTATGAGTTTTTCTCTCAGATATTGTTAGTTGTATATTTTAACTCTCTTACCTCCCTTTCATAATCTTTTAGCTATTTTCTGCCACTTTTTAGCTGCCATTTTATCGGTACTTGCTTACAGTACCATTGTTGGTACTGTTTTCCCCTTTCTCTACTCATGTGTATTCCTGTCTACCATTGTTGGTAGTTTCTTTCTAACTTTTTTTCTTATCTAAACATAAATAAAACCATTTATATTGTTAGTCTGTCTTTTACTGCTAACTACCTAAAATTGTGTTTATTGTACAGATGGCTGAAAAACCTACATGATTTAAAAAGTGTGTTACCTGTGGACATAAGCTTCGCAGCTCAGATACCTATGGGGAATGCATGTATTGCCTCTCAGCTCAGATGCCCACAGGGAATGCGTGTATTGCCTAGGTTCCACTCACTTGAATGTGGGTTGTTCAGTCTGCTGTGGTTTTAACTCCAGAGCTTTAACCGACCTGAGGAATAAGTTAGTCTTGAGAGGCCTTCTTCCATATTCCTGTACTTTTTCATTTGCTGGGGCTGAAACCCCTACCAAAAAATGGCAACAGTAAGTAGGATTCCACTTTTAATTATAAGGAGTCCCACAAGAGGTCTCTGGAACATTCTTCTTCATTTGGTCCTGCATCAGAGCCCCCTTCTAAAATGCATAACAATTCGGCTCCATCTGTCTCTGATCCAACTGTTTCAAAACCTAGATCTCCTCAGATCTGTACTCCTCTGCTTCTGTTGGATCTGATGTCATTACTGCTTCATCCTTTCCTGGAGGAATCTTGGTATAGACACTCAAGGCCTCCATCCACCACTTCATCTCTTAGATCTTCCGGAAGCTTTTTAGAAGCTGATGTTGATAGGATGATGACAAATTTTCTCAGAGCACAGATCCAGATGTTGGTTCTCCTGGCTTTGACTCCCACTGGATCCGTGAGCTGTGTTTTGCTGCCCCTTTAGTATATTTTTCTCTGATCTGACCCACTGTTTTGGAGCCCTCTGATCTGAGATCTCTGGGGTGTCTTCATCGGATTCAAAGATGATCTGTTTTTCGAGTCCGAGGGTTTCCCTGTGTCGATCAGATCCAAACCTTTCAGAGCCAAAGCTTTGGTGCCATATCCAGGGGGTTGGAGTCAACTCCGAAGCTTTCACAGCCATCTCTTCCCCTCGGGGCTTTGCCACTGTACAGGTTAGGTCAGACTCCCTACTTGGGTGGAATGCTGGTGGAGTTGCAGGAGATAATGGTCAAGAAATTCCAGCCCCCTTGCTGTCGACTTTGGTGTCCCCTGGGCATTCTTTGACGTTGTGGAGATGTTTCTAGAGAAGGGACATCCTTTCCCCCCCTTGGATCAGACAAGTCTTGCCTCAACTGGTTCTATGCTCTAAGCCTCATTCGTCCATTCCATTGGGACAACCAGCCCGAACAAATCTCCAGCCGGTCTGCCAGGACATTGTCATCTGTTCTGATCCTTCACCAGATCACCTAACAGAGGAAGTCCCCCAGAAGAGAACTTGTGAGAGGAGACACCCAGATTAACCCCAGGAATCTGTCATGGAAGATACTGGTTTTGATAAAGGGGGGGTCCCCTTAGATCTCCACCTGAAGACGTCTGTTTTGGAGACATCCCAGAGCTCCTGAAATAAAAAGGTGGTTGATCCTCCAATACCCCTTCCCAGGAGGAATCCATGTTCCTGGAGGCTTTCGGCT
Source organism: Protopterus annectens (assembly GCF_019279795.1). Classification (NCBI taxonomy): domain Eukaryota; kingdom Metazoa; phylum Chordata; order Ceratodontiformes; family Protopteridae; genus Protopterus; species Protopterus annectens. The sequence continues at coordinate 547,625,481 of NC_056742.1, read as the reverse complement.
CTGGCCTGTCTACTTCTTGGGTGAACACCTCCCTCCAACTGATGAGCTCATAGACTTGGTCTCTCACTGGCATGGAAGGAGCAAGATATCATATAGCCAGTTCCAAAAACACCAGACAAAATTTTAGCCCCCCCCCCACAAGGACTGGACACACTGGAGGAAAGGAGTCCCAGTCAGTGCCATGGTTGTGGCTGCAACCCCTAGAAAAGAACTGGCAGAACAGAGTTCATTTGTCTGTCCCCCTAACAGAGTCCAGGGTTTTGGGCAGATTTGGAAAGAGCATATACTCTTCACTGACCTTTGCCCTCAGGTCATTGAATTATTTTATGAGGTTACATAGAGATCTGACAAGGAAGCTTTCCAAATCACTTTTTGGGTCCACATCTGCCAAGGATGAAAATAGAATTTCCTAGCAACTGCTCACCCCTATAGTCTGTTTCAAATGTGTTGATGAGGTTGATCTCCTATGCAGTGGAAAGTACCCCACTGACAGCGGACTAAGGCATAGCCATCAGGTGACATACCTGGATGCGACTATGTGACTTTGCGGAGCCCTTTAAGTCTTTGTTCATCAATGCACCTTTTGATGAATCTTTCTTGTTCGGCCCCAAGGAAAGAACATACTGTCCAGATCTTACCAAGATGGAAAGACCCTGTCTGCCATGGGTGTGTGTTTTTAAAGCCCTCAGAGGCCTTTCTTAAGGAATCAGCAAGAAGGTAAAAAATGTGGTTTAGAAAATCCCGGGTTCCTTTTCTAGATTCACATAGAGATGATTCCCCCAGAGGAAGGGGGAACTCAAATGGAAGACGCTATCCTTGCAGCAGAGGTGACCCACAAAACCAGGGCTTCCTTCTCTGGTAAGCTGCATCAGCACTCCTGAAAGGGGGCCCAGCTGCTCCCCTCTGGAGGCAGTCAGGGGGGTGCTTGTCTATGCACCAGAGAGCCTGGCTATCTATAGCAGACGAGTACTGGTGCAAAGAAACATCCAGAGGTTATACTATACCATTTTCCCTCCCCTCCCCACCAATGTGAAAAAAAATCCCCTATGTTCCACCCAGCCAGAGGGAAGCAATGACTCTAGAAACAGAAAAGCTCCTAGAAAGAGTCATCCAAGAGATCCCCCCATACCAGAGAGGATCTGGAATTTAAGATTTTTCTTGATGCCAAAAATGACAGGGGACTTGAGACCAAGTCTGGATCTCAGCAATTAAAATCAGTTTGTGTAGTATTCAGAATTTTGAATGGTCATGGTGCAGTCCATTTTGCTTCTGCTACAAAAGGACGATTGGATATACTTAATAGATCTTCATGATGTGTGCTGTCACATCAAAATGAACAGGTGCTCCAGAAGATACCTGCACATGTTCTTTGTGTTTTATTGTTGCAGTCATCACTTGTGGGTTATTCCTCCTGGGTAGCCCTCAGCCGGCCCGAATACCAGAGTAAAGACTATCCCTCTTGCATCAGCTGCAAGTCGCCTGAGACTGACGTCAGGTAATCAGGGCTATAAAGGCATGCAGCTGACGTCATTACATCAGTCTTTCTTGCCGTGGAGCCTGAAGCAGAAGCAGTTTACGAGTGTATCTGTCGGCTGTTGCCAGAGTGAGGAAGAAAAACTAATAAAGCTAAGTGCCCCATTGGGGATCTTTTTCTTGCACTTAACTGATGTCCGAAAAAGTAAATTGTCTCCGCTGTGGAAAACAAATACCACACTGAGACTTCCACAATCTGTGTGTGACTTGCTTAGGCCCAGACTATGACATCCCCGGATGTCGGTTCGGGTTTATATTATATTTTTGAAATTTTCAAACATCGAACACCATATGGTCGACACCATATGAGCGATGTTTGAAATTTCAGAAATATAATAAAATAAAAATAAAAAAACTATACGTAACTAAATGCTGTAGGCAGGGGTGCAAGCCTCCCCTGCACCCCCCATGTTGGGGGCTGTGCCCCCACACCCCCGCTACTTAAGTATTCCTACTCTGAGATCGCACTGCATTGAAGTAAAGGAAAAATATTCTTACGGCGATTTCTGTGTTACACGTGTGACATTTCGACCAATCGGGTTTGCTCAGTACGTGTTCGCCATTTACAATTTTCGATCACGCAATAGGAACCCTGTCGGTTCTGTGCTTTATTTAGTGCTAGGACCATCCATAGAAGAGCTGAATTTGTAGCCCGGCATTTCAGGGAGATTAGTTACCAGTGCGAAATGGCATCTGTCGATCAGTCTATGGTGGAAATCCCTAAAAAGAGAAGGAAAGGGATAGACCACAAAAGGCTAGGCCCACAAACGGCACAAACCTGAAGTCAGCCAGCCTACTATGTGGATCTTAGTGAGGTGCTTACATGCAGCCCCCTGACAACAGCTGTTCAACCACCACAGGCCTCTACCGAGACCCTTTTGGAGTCTGGTTTGCTGCCGGATCAGGCTTCTCCTTCCAAAGTATTGGTCGCCAGCCCTGCAGTTGGGTCCAGAGCCGCTTTGCAGTCACCAGCTTCTGAGGAGGCCTTTCGGATGACCGATGCCAGACAAAAAACAACGGCTGTACCGCCAGCCATGACCGCACCCAGGCCCATTGAATCTCTGAGGCCTAAAGCCAAGGCCACTCCTAGGAAAACTCATGCCTCTATGCTCTGTCAACCACAACCTCCCACCTAACCTGTTCAGTCACAGCAGTTACTTAGGATGGCTGAGGTTTTAGTCACTCTCATCAGAGGCAACCAACCTACTCAGGCCTCTCCTGTCGAGAGAGAAAGGGACCTTTTCCCAAAGGTGCTTTCAGAACCAGAGTCTGATGACTCAAATTTCTGAACTCAGATGCTGAACAACAGCTCCTGACAGTCTTTCTGGATTCTGATGCTGAGAAATCCATTCCTTCTGCATCCCCTCCTGAGGTCCTCTCTTTTGGGGAGACCTTAAATACCCTTAGATAGTATTTCCATTTTGAAGCTCAGGACTACCCCCAATCTAAGAAAAGACTGAGAGAGTCCCTAGACTTACCACTCCACAAACCCTTGTCCATCCCTCCCATTCTGGATGTGGTGGAGTATATCTTCCTGGAGTCCGGCCTCATACTTGATGCCCTTGCTCCTGCACTCAGAAAGCCTGATATATATTATAGGGTGCCATATACCCATAAGTATTTATTTAAGAACCCTGCAACCAACCCAGAGGTCATCACTCAGGGACCTAAGGGGGCTAGGGCCAGTTCCTCCAAAAACCCAATTCCCTCTGACAAGGAGAGCAGGGCTTTGGACAGATGGGGCAAAAAGGTATACAATTCAGCTACCTTTGATGGGGCAAAAAGGTATACAGTTCAGCTACCTTAGCTGTTAGATCCCTCAACTTCTAGTTCCATATGCTAAAATATAAACAGAACATGCTGGATTTATTAAAGCAGAAAATTTCCTCCTTATCAGACAGTGTTGCTACCAGAGAACTGGGAGATCTGATGCACTCCAGCTCTCAAGTGGCAAAACATTCCCTGCATTGCGGATTTGATGCTCTAGAAGCCTCTAGCAGGGCTGCTGTTTCTGGATCAGTCATCAAGAGACATGCATTGGTTGGGAGAGCAACCTTTGCCTGATCACATAAAATCAAAACTTCTGGATGACCCTAGGATAGGGAACAATTGTTCGCCCCTAAAGCAGAGGGAGGTGATCAAGAAAATGCAGGATAAGGCCAAGTCCATGCAGTCAAAGACTTCCTACAGGTGCAACCCCTCCCCAGATTTAGTAGGATCTTTCCCACCAAACACTGGTCCTTTCCTGCCCAAACCAAACCTGTGCAAGGAAAGGAACACAGAGATAGGCCCTCTAGGCAACAGCACTAAAGCCAGCAGAGGCCTAGACAGTTGACCTCCACCACTTCTAAGTTCTAAGTCCACGGACACCCCTCACCCTCAGGCTAGGAGGAAGGTTATCCCTATTCTTAAACATGTGGCAAACCATCACAGCAGATCAGTGGGTCCTAAAAGTAATTTCCCAAGGATACAGATTCTCTTTCAAAGAGAGCCCAAGTTTATATTGTTATCCAGATATTCCAGCAAATCAGAGGACAGAGACCCTCTGCAAAATTCAAAACTTCTGTGCTCAAGGGGCGGTGGAGCCAGTACCAGAAGAACAAGCAGGAAAAGGATTTTATTCAAAGTTGTTCTAGTACCCAGAAAAGAGGGCACCTGGCACCCTGTCCTAGAGTTATCCACATTAAACCTGTCCCTCATGGTGCCAAAATTCAAGATGCTAACACTCCAAAAACTCTTGCCAATGCTAACACCAAATGCTTGGCTAGTAACCCTAGATTTAAAAGACGCCGACCTCCATATCCCCATAAGGGAATCTTGCAGGAGTTTCCTTTGTTTCAGAGCAGGCTCAGAGCACTTTCAGTTCTCTGCTCTGCCCTTTCCATCAACAAGGAAAAATCCCCATTTCAGACCCACAAGGTGGATAATCTCCTTGGGGGCTCTCCTGGACATATCCACCCAAAGAGCCTTCCTTTCTCCAGAAAAGTAGTTTTCTCCCCCTCTGCTTCTCCCGGTTAGCTCACAGGACACACCTCACAGCCAGGAAGTACTTGCAAGCACTAGGGTACATGGATTCCTGCATCCTGTTGGTGCCCTTGGCCAGGCTACACATGAGGAAGATGCAATGGTACCTACGAAACCTATGGTGCTAACATTCTTAGTCACTGGAACTGCAGCTACCTCAGATTCCCTGCTTAAGGAAGGAACTCCTATGGTGAGCAGAAGTCTATACCCTGAACAGGGGTCTACCATTTACCACCCTTCCACAAGGCCAGACCATCGCCACAGATGCCTCAGACATGGCCTGGGGGGCTCACTTAGAGGACATGTGCACCCAAAGCACCTGGAATCAGAGGGAGCTAACCCTCCACATCAGCCTGAAAGAAGTGATGGCAGTGCACAGGGCTATAACAGTTTTCAAGCCCCACTTCAGACCAGGAGTGCTCTTGATCAAAACAGATAACACCACGGTCATGTGGTACATCAGCAAGCAGGGGGAACTCATTCCTACCCCCTTTGTTGTCTAGCCATGCTAATCTGGCAGACAGCCTCATTGTTGGGGCTCTGATAGCCCAGTACATCCCAGCACAACACCCTAGCAGACCATCTCAGCAGAAGTGTACTGGACCACCACGAATGGCAGCTACAAAAGGAAACCTTCCACACAATCATTCGCCGCTGGAGGACACCAAAGGTAGACCTCTTCGCATCCATACAAAACAAACAATTGACAAGGTTCTGCGCCAGTTAGTTCCACCCACAAGCTTGGAAGGTGGGTCCCCTCTCCTTCTACTGGGGAAACATGTTTGTGTACACCTTCTCTCCTTTGCCAATGATTCCCATTGTGCTTCTAAACATCAGGGAGGAAAGGGCCAAGGCCCAGGCAACACTTGTACCCCTTGCTCCTCAACCTGACCAAGGAGCTACCCATGAGCCTGCCTCTCACAGAAAAGCTGCTAACCCAAGAAAAAAGGTTAGTACTGCATCCAAATCTTCAAACACTCAGCCTATCCGCATGGCTTATACCACAGAGACAGATATCAGGCCACCTTTAACCAAACAGGTTCTGGATATCCTACATACCCTTACTGAACACAGACAATAGTAATATAGAAAACAATATTACAGATAATAATGCTGTGGAAGTTGAAAACAATGAAATTCACAATAGAAGAAAAGAACTAACTACCCCTTTTTTTGTCATGACATTCAACTCTAACACCAACATAATAAGAAGAGCTATAAACAAGACATGGGACATCTTCAAGAGCATGCTTAATAGGTTAGATATATTCAACAGACATTTATGTTATAGTTTTAGAAATGGACCTAACCTTAAGAACATTTTTGAGGAAGTTAGATAGGAGAATGATGTAACAAACAAAAAGAAAGGAACTTTTCGTTGTGGAAGATGTTCGCAATGCATATTTGTAGCGAATACAAGTGAACTAATAATACCTACCATTCCATTATGTTTTAGAAGTAAGCAACATTATACTTGTTATACTGGAGAGATAGTGTATTTAGTTTACTGTACTTATTGTTGGGCTTATTATGTAGGGAAGACAGAGAGACACTTAAGACAAAGAACATATGAGCATATGTATGACGTAAATAGAAAAAAGGAAACAAATGCACTTTTTAGACACACATTGTCATGTAAGGAAGCTAATTTTAAATTTTGGGTATTGGAATTGCTAACTAGGGACAGTAGAGTGGGAGACTGGGAAAACCAGTTAACCTACAGAGAACTGATATGGCAATTACGATTGGATGCCAACACACCCCCAGGAATGAACGATTGTGTCAGTTTTACCTGCCCTAAGGTTAAGGGCCAACAAAGTTAAAACCAACAATAAAACAAAAGCTTTGAATAAGAACTCATAGTCCATTACGTGGATATGATAACCTAACACGTAACAATATATGTACATATTTTTATTTACTTACTTATTTATTGGTTGTCATCCTTAATATTAATAACATTTTTAATACCTTTAACATTTCTTAAATGGTTCAACAATGCTAGTACGTTTTAATATTGATTTTTAATTTTAATTTTTAATAATTCATATTCATACCTACACAGATTTATTATAGAGGTTTATGGGATCATACAATAGTATTGTAAACATACATTTGTTTATCAACACATATATTTCTATTGGACATTTTTACTGGATATTTTTTATATATATTATATATTTTTTTATACATATTTCATGTCCTACTAAATGGTAAAAATGGTGTACTGCAACTTTATTTCAACCACAGTGACTTGAAGTTTTTTAAGTGAAATGTATTTTATCAAAATGAGTTGAATCACATGTTCTTAATTGTAATAAATTGAATAATTAATACAGACCTATATAAATACGTAAGCAGAAACATACTAACTATTCTGATGAGTTTCCTGCATTGGAAATGAAAGCGCTTAATCCATTTGTTTAAACTTTTGTTTGTTTTGCCCGTTTGTTCATTCAATAAATCAACTTGTATTATCCACTGCCTGGTTTCGTGGACTGAACAGTCTTTGAGGGAGAACTTAACTGTTACCATTCATTACTGAGTTTGTGGGACTGCCTTTATTGGTTCCTGTGTAACGGAGAACAATTGTGGTTATTAGTTTTTTTGCATTCTCTGTTTTCCATTTTGTGCTGTTACCAGGTTCTGGATATCATTAAGGAGGCTCAGCACCTTAAGATCCTACTCCACAAAATGGAAAACATTTACTGCCTGGTGCCACTCTAAGGGTACAAGCAGCTCCCATGCCACTCTCACCTTGGTTTTAAATTAACTGGTGGAGCTGGTGCAAAAGGGATTATCATACTCTTTAATCAAAATTCATGCCTCAGCCATCTCTGCTCATTCCTCCACAGAACAGCCCATGTTCCTCTACCCCCTATTAAAGCAATTCCTTAGAAGGGGTGTCACACATCAGACCACCTAGAGGACCACCCACTCCTGCATGGGACCTGAATTATGTACAGGAGAAGTTGACCTTACCTCCTTTTGAACCAGCTGCTTCAGCAGAAATGAGGCACCTCTCTTGGAAGACTGCCTTCTTGCTGGCCATAACCTCAGCCAGGAGGGTTTTAGAGCTGCAGGCCCTAATGGCCATCGACATTATCTTCCATCCTGACAGGGTGTCTCTTAGAACCAACACCTCATTCATGCTAAGGTGGTATCTGACATGACCCTTAATCAGGCTAATCCACCTCACTACCCTCTTTCCAAACCCACAAAATAGGGGGGAAAGGATCCTTCATACATTAGATGTACACAGACAGCTTAGATACTATCTGGTTAGGACCATGTCTTTCAGAAAGACTGACCAGCTGCTGGTCAGCTTCACCCCAGGGGCAGAGGGGAACCTATATCCAAACAGACCATTTCTAAATGGATATCTCACTGCATCCATTTCTGCTATTCCTTCCATGGGAAGATGCCTCCCAATCCTGTCCGAAGCCATTCCACTAGGGCAGCATCAACATCCACTGCCTTCATCAGAGGCATCCCTACCAATGATATTCTAGAAGCTGCCACTTGGACATCTGTTCACACCTTCACAAAAGACTATCAACTGCCTCTTTACTCCAAATCCTGGGCAGGCTTTGCTCCAGCAGCCCTGCAGGGCATAGTGGCTTCCACTTAGAGCAACACAAGCCTTTTCTAAGACTCCTTCCCGTCCTTCCTTCCACACTATTTTTCAGCTTTGGGAATCTTCCCACAAGTGATGACTGCAACAGTAAAACACGAAGAGCATAGTACAGTTGTGTACACTTACCATAAATGTAGATGTTCAAGTATATTCACTGTTGCAGTTCTGATTCCCTCCCTCCTTCCCCTTTTTGTTCCTTCCTTTCTAAATGTACCTAATGGCTTACCCCAGGTTGGCCTTCCTCAGGCCTTCTGGCCAGGGCTCCTATAGGTTGGGGGCAAGAAAAACTGATGTAATGACGTCAGCTGCCTCCCTTTATAGCCCTGACAACCTGACGTCAGTCTCAGGCGACCTGCAGCTGATGCAGGAGGGATACTCTTTACTCTGGTATTTGGGCCGGCCGAGGGCTACCCAGCAGGGATAACCCACAAGTGATGACTGCAGCAATGAATACACTCGAACATGTGCATTTGTGGCAAGTGTACACAACTATACTTTCTGGCTGGGAGACCATCATTACCAGTTCAGAGCATTGCTGTTAGGTCTAACCACAGCCCCCAGGGTGTTCACCAAATGCATGTCAGTGGTAGCAGCTCACTTGAGACCACTGGGATTCCAAGTGTTTCAATATCTAAATGACTGGCTTCTAACTGCCCCAACCAGGCATCAACTTCTACAGGCAAGAGAATACTTGCTCCAGTTGTGTGTTCATCTGGGAATCAGTCAGTTACCACAAATTACATCTCACACCGACTCAGAGCCTGGAGTTCATAGGTGCACATCTGGACACACTCAGTCAGATAGTTTCTCTTCCTTCTATTCAAATACACTGAGGTCCCAAGTGAAGAAAGTGATTCAGAGTTTTTCACTTCCAGCTCAACTAATCTTACAGGCACTGGGTTCCATGGCAGCGACCATCACTCTTGTTCCTCTGGCCAGATTTCATATGTGTATTCTTCAGTGGACACTTTCAGTCCAGTGGTCCATTCTTTAACATCCATTAACAGCTCCAATCACGATCACACAAGCATGCAAAAGATAGCTTCTTTGGTGGATTCATTCATACTCACTCTCTGAAGGCCATCCATTTGTTCTTCCCTCGCCCGTGGCCACAGTGACCATGGACACCTCCCAATGGCCAAGTCTGATTTGAGTCTCTGACCTGAATCCGTCAGTTGAGGAAGAATGAAAAAGCTTTAGCTTCCAGAAGCCTGAATGAGGCTGATGTGGATAGAATGATAAGAACGTTTCTGTCGGTGAAGATTCAGATGAGCATTCTGTCAGAGTTTGGCAATGTATGATCTCATCCAGTCGGTTTTTGATAGCAACTCACATTCATTCCAGGGAAATCTAACATGATGCAGACAAATTGAACAGTTCCATCCTACTACCTCACAAGTGGTCTCTCAACAAGAGAGTGGCGGAAATGATTTTTTGTCAGTGGGGTAAGCAATGCTGCGACCTATTTGCATCTCCCCTAAACAAGTGCATCAGGTTCTTTGCCCCTATCCCCCCATCGGTGTAGTCACCGAGAGAAGCTGTCCTGCATGATTGTCCCACCCAGTCTCTTCTGTGTTTATCCCTTAATCCCCAAATTTCTGCAGAAAACATTCCAGTTGAAGAGCAAAGTCATCCTCATTGCCCGTTACTGGCTTTGACAGATTTGGTTCCCCCTTCCTTTGGCCTCATCTTATCTATCCTCCATGGAGTCTAGATCCAATTCCAGACCTTCTCTGTTACCTGACAAGCATGACTCGCCCGGATATCTCAGACTTAAAGCTGACTGCATGGTTTCTCCATATCCATTGATAGCCATACAACATACGCTCTTCCCCTGTTCGTCATCTGCTTTTGTCTTCCCACAAGGCTTCCACAACGAAACTATATAGAAGTAAATGGAAGAGATTTCTTTTTTAGGCTCAGCAGAAACATGTTGATTCTCTTACAGCATCAGTACATAGGGTCCTTGAATTTTTAGCAACAATTTCAATGAAGTAGCCAGCTCCTCAACTATTAGGGTACAATTTTCAATGAAGGAGCCAGCTTCTCAACTATTAGGATACAGCTGTCTGCCATTTCTAATTTTCATGCGGGGATTGAAAACTCTTCTTTGGTTTCATCTAAACTTTGTAAAGCCTTGTTTAGAGGTACCCTTCTTTTGAGACCCCATTATAATGATCCAACTCTGCCACGGGACTTAAATTTGGTATTACAGAACTTAATCCAGTTACCTTTCAAACCAACAGCTAAATGCGAGTTAAAATTTCTGACCTGGAAGACTATATTTTTGGTAGCCGTCACTTCTGCTAGAAGACTTTCAAGCACTGTCTTCTAAACCTCCTTACTTAGTATTTCTTAAGGAAAGGGTGGCTTTACGAACCAATCTTTCCTTCCTTCCTAAGGTGGTGGTAGGATCAAACATCAGCCAATTTGTTATTTTGCCAGTTTTCATTACAAATTTTGTGAACAGTGACGAGTATCTGTTACACTTACTGGATGTTCACAGACAATTTCATTTTTACTTACATATAATAAAAAATGTTAGAAAAACAGAGCAATTGTTTGTTTCATTTACAGATTCCAAATTGGACAAACCTGTCACAAAGGTAACCTTAGCCAAATGGCTTACAGGTTGTATATCCTTTGTCTAGAACAAATTAGGCCTTTCTTTACCAAAACCATAGAGAGCCCATTCAACCAGGTCCATGGCTACATCTTCAGTATTGCTTTCCAGAAATACATGGACGATGTATGTGTAGCTGTTATTTGGGCTAATCCTCATATCTTTATTACTTTTTACAGATTGGATCTGGTCTCGAGGGGAAGAGCAGCTTTCGGTTGAACTGTGCTCAGGAATATCCATCCTTAGAGTCCACCCGGGATTTCAGGTAGTTGGGGACTCTGTCCAAGTAGTTGAGGAATGAAGATTAACAGCATCAGATAAAGATGTTAAGTACTCACCAGAAAGTTCTATCTGTGTTGTCCATTTTCATTCTTCCTCAACTTCCCTCCCACCAACCCCCTACCTTTGCACAAATGACTTCTGGAAGAATGAGACTTTATAAGGGAACCACTGATGTCCTTCTATACTCATGTTGCAGTATTCTTACTATGGGATCCTCCACCTCAGGTGACCCGAACGCCGGCTCCTATACAAAAGCTTTTCAGCCTGGTTGCTGTTGGTGCGTGGGACGTCACACGTAGTGCCATAAACCAGGGACCTTAAATGTGACGTCTGCACGCACAGACCTCAGAAGTTTTCTGCTGCAGTCAAAAGTCAAATTGATCGCATCGCTCCTGTCTATCAAAATGTCTAAAGCTAAGTACCCTGTTGGGGATTTCTTACTTATATTAATTGCTTGAGCTTGGTTTGTTGGTTTCACATTAGTCGATATCCGCTAAGAAGGTTAAATGCTGATGTGGGTGTCAAATTCTGCATAAGGACACCCATGACTGTTGCGTTTTTTGTCTAGGCCAGGAACACGACCATACCTCCTGCTCCATCTGCCAGTCCTTTGTCCCTAAAACTCTTAGAAGCCGTTTGGTTGCCCTTAACCTGTACTTAGAAAATCAAAGGCTTAAGAAGCTAGCCCTTAGGATGTAGCCAGAATCGGCCGACCTGATAGAACCACAAAAGAAAAAGGACAACGTTTCACAGCCTTCCGCCACTGCCTCTCCATCGTCGGATGTCCTGCCAGCCACCAATATAGGAGTTAAGGGACTTCTGCTTCTACGGCTCCCCTCAGGGTAGCCATATCTGAAGCGCTGGTGATATCTCAGATGTCGGTTATTTCCGATGTCGTGGTGGAACCAGATTCTACCGGATGCTCTTCTAGATTTCAGGAATCCAAGACGCGTTCCTTTGTTAAGGCCCCAGAATTAAGGCCTACAGTGTTTCCCAAAACTACTCCATTTAAAAGAAGACAAAAAACTAAACCTTTATCTACCCCTCCTGAAGGACAACCAGACTGGAAGTTTTTCACTCAGTCCCTGATGCAGGCCTTCATGGCCCTTAGGCCTACTTCCTCCTTAGTCCCCTCTGTTCCAGTGCTCAGCCCAAGGCCTACTTCTGCTGCCTTACTCCTTCCTTCTATTCCCCAGGAAGAAGAAGAAGAGGCCCTCTCCTCTTTCTCAGAGGAGCCTGTCACCTGCCTACTTATCCCAAATAACCTCCCGCTTGGAATATTATTCTCCAGACGAGGATTCTGTTGAAGGAGATTCCCCACCCGAGGACATAACATTTGGTGAAACCATCACTAAAATGAAAGAATACTTCAAATGGGATACTTCCCAAATGACAGAAACTCAAAAAAGATACTTTGAGTTGTTGCAGGTTGACTCACCCTCCCCATCAGCCATTTTTCCAGTGATCCCTGTATGCCTTGATGCATTTGCTTCTTGCTCTGAGAACCCTGATTCTCAGCCACCTGCCCCAAAGAGACCAGACCGTTTCTGTAAAGTGCCTGATGACCACAAATTCCTAGTAACCCCCCTCCCTCTTGGTAGACCCTGCTATTATTGCTGTGGCCCCAGATAGACAGTTTAGGTTGCTCCCTTCTTTGTCTCTTTTTACCTTCAGATAAAGACAATAAAATTATGAATAGGCTGGACAAGAAGACTTCCACCTCTTCCACCCTGGCCTTTAGAGCAATTAACTACCAAACACATATGTTAAAATATGCCTTGGACTTGGTTTCTCAAGCCTCTGCACTTCTGAACTCCCTGCCTGACTCCCCTAACAAAACTGAAGTAGCATCTAAGCTATCCCTGAAATCTCAGGTGGCCAGGCACTCCATCAGATGTAGTTATGACGCAGCAGAGGCCTCTGCTTGATCATCTGCAACTGCAATAGTTATGCTTAGATACTCATGGCTTAGACTCCAACCATTACCAGAGGATTTTAAGTCCAAAATCCTAGATGTTCCTCTTGATAATAATCTTCTGTTTGGTAAGCAGTCTGCCGAGCTATTAAAAAATGTACAGGAGAAGAGCAAAGAGCTACAGGATATTAAACACCTGCTGGTGTCTCCCATACCTAAGTACTATAGAAATTACCCTACTAAAACATCCAGTGTCAGAAGGGCCCCCTCTACGACCACCCCTTCCTCTACCAGGCATAGGTAAGGGACTAGGAGACAACCTTCTTCAAGGACTGCAGTCCTTTCAGGACAGAAAGAATGGTAGCAATGTGTGACTGCCTTGCCCACCTCCCCCTGTCTTCCTGTCTCTCTCACTGTCTGTCCCTTTGGAAGTAGATCACAACAGACCGCTGGGTGCTGGCAATAGTGGAAAAAGGATATTTAACACCAATTCAGAGAATTGATGATTTTAAAAAGTCTTTAAAAATAAATGTTAAAAACATTTTTCTGTAGAAGTAAGGCAAGTACTCCATCTAGAGGCCAAAGTAGGAATATCTTATATTTTACCTACAATTTGGCAGCTCTAAGCTTTAATACAGGGGCCAAGGAGACAAAATCATTTCAATCATAATTATGTAATATGAAAAGTATTCATTAGAAGTGATTTATTGTTGTAATATAAAGTTCAAATTGTTTATAAGGAATTAAAGTTGAAAGTATGAACTTTTAAAACGTTTTTTTTTTTAACCGAGTTTTTTTAAATCAAGTGTTTAATTGGAACTAAGATGTGATAGGTTGACAGTTTCAGGAGGTGGTATAAAAGGTAATCAAGAGAGTACACATTGTATTGTCTGATGAAGTCTTTTGGATGAAAACGTATGTGCATTGAAAACGTTAATAAACCAGCTTCCCTCAAGCTTTATGGTGGTATAGTTCGTTTTTATACAGCTTGTTCTCTGAATTGGTGTTAAACAGTGTTTTTTTTTGGTTTTGGTTTCTTTTGACACCTACTCCTGTTTGAAAAAGGATATTTCCTATCCTGGCAGCAAAGACCCACCCCTCAGGGCATTCCTTTTCCACCCAAAAATCAGCTTCACCTAATTCCCCACATTATCCTGGATCTACAGGCACAGGCACAAGGCACCATAGAACCTGCCCCATTAGGACAGGAAGGAAAAGGTTTTTACTCAAGACTTTTCCTAATTACAAATAAGGACGGACCATGGAGACCAATTCTGGACTTATCTGTTCTAAATCTTTTTCTAAAAGTCCCCTCTTTCAGAATGCTGTCCCTAAAGATCCCACTTCCACTATTGTCACCACAGACATTCATGGCCACTTTGGACCTGAAGGAGGCTTACCTCCACATCCCCAAACACCTAAACCACAAGAAATATTTGCGCTTTGCTGGGTCTTGCTCTTATTTTCAATTTACTGGTTCATAAGTTATCGGCCCTAGGGCCTATGCAAGCCTATCCATAACAATTCCCTGGATATTTCTTCCCACATTATTTACTTCTCTGGACCCCTGTCTAGCAGGGCGACTGACATGATCCCCGGCCGTTTGGTTTGCCCACTGCACCCAGGGTCTTCACCAAATGCCTAGCTCCCGCCATGGCCTTCTGCAGGACCAAGGGCATACAGATCTCTCCGTACCTAGATGATATTTTAATTCTTACAGAAAAAGAAGAGACCCTCAAAAATCTTCTCCAGTTCTCTATGTCCCTACTTCAGAGACTAGGTTTCACACTGAGCTTCCTCAAGTCATCCCTATCCCCACAACAAGACAAGGTCTTCCTGGGATGCAGAATTCGGACAGACCTAATAAAAGCATTTTTACCCCAAGACAAAGTAATCTCCTTGACAAACCATTTCCAAGACCTCCTCCAGATAGACCAGCTGTCAGCAAGACAGTTTATGCGCCTTCTGGGTCTTATGGCAGCCACCATCCCTATGCTTCCCCTAACCCGGATGCACATAAGGAAGCTGCAGTGGTATTTAAAGAATATATGGTCCCAACACAGCCATCCTCTAGACTTCCAGATGCCCTTCCTACATTGTCTACAAACAGAACTAAGGTGGTAGATACAACAGGTTCAAAGGAATCCAGGACTACCCCTCCTACCCCCCACTCTAGCTCAACATATGCACACAGATGCCTCGGATCTGGGCTGTGGGGCTACCATGAAAGGACTCAAGGTGCAAGCACCTTTTCAGGCATCCCTCTTGAGAAAACCTATCAATGTCAGGGAATTGACAGTGGTTCATTTAGCCCTGAACTTTTCTTTAGCTTTTCTCCCTATCCTTCAGCCGGGCCCTCTGCTAATCTTCACAGACAACACCACTGTCGTGTGGTACATAAACAAATGGGCGGGGGCAGGTCCTACCTTCTATGTAGGCTGGCAATACAAATTTGGGAATTAGCGTCACAGAACAACTTTTCTCAACAGGCAACGTACATAACTTCCCAGGACAACCTTCAGGCAGATGCTCTAAGCAGATCATTCTCTCTACATCACGAGTGAATGTTACACAGTGAAGGTTTCCTAGACATTGTCCACTGATGGCGTACACCACATATAGATCTGTTTGCCTCCCCGCAGAACAGACAACTGACAAAAGTCTGTACCAGACACCACTCTTCCCTGACTTGAAGAGTGGATGCCTTTACCATCTCATAGAAGGGACCATTTCTGTATGCCTTTCCATCCTTCCCTCTCATTCAGAAAGTCCTCCTGAAGATCAAGAGAGAGATGCCAAAAATCTTGCTGGTGACTCCCTATTGGCTAAGGCAGCATTGGTTCCCCCTTCTACAGTCCCTTGCCAAGGGAAATCACACATTACCTCACAAGGTGGACCTGCTCATACAGCAGAAGGGAACTCTCATCCATCCACACCTAGAGATGCTGAGCCTAGCTCTCTGGGTGATAAACGTCTAGTATCCTTCAGATACCACTACACAGAGGACTTGCTTTCTGTCCTGCAGGAGGCCAGGAAACGTAATACAAGGAGATCCTACATTTCTAAATGGGGCAGATTCTCCAAATGGTGTCTTCAAAGACATAAGGACCCCCTTCTAGTGGATGTCCCTTTAGTCTTATCTTATGTGT
Organism: Protopterus annectens; assembly: GCF_019279795.1. NCBI lineage: Eukaryota > Metazoa > Chordata > Ceratodontiformes > Protopteridae > Protopterus > Protopterus annectens. The sequence goes on along the minus strand of NC_056742.1, from coordinate 547,609,318 downwards.
GTGAGCTGATTAAAACAGATCTTTCATATTCTTCAGTGAAAGTGCTCCTCTCTACTATCTCTGCCCGCCTACCCCTGGAACCTCCTTTAATCTCCAGGTTGGATGTTAAATTGTTCTTAAAAGGGGTCTTACACATAAGACCACCCAGAAAGCCTACTGCATCACCCTGGGACCTAAATTATATCCTGGTGAAACGTACGTTGACTCCATTTGAACCAGCCACTTCTGCATCCCTGCAGATGTGCACATGGAAAACAGTTTTGCTGGTAGCCCTCACTTCAGCAAGAAGGGTCTCAGAGTTACAGGCACTCGTGACATGCCCTCCTTACACTATCTTCCATAAAGACAGGGTGATCCTGCGCACCAATCCCTCCTTCATGCCCAAAGTGGTCAACAAGCTATCACTAAGTCAATCCATTTACTTAATCAACCGTTGTTTCCTCTCCCCAGAATGACAATGAGAGGATACTATACTCCCTGGATGTTCACAGATAGTTAAGATTTTATCTGGACAAAACCAAGTCCATCAGAAAGTCAGATCAACTCTTTGTTTCCTTCCATCCCAGAGCCGTGGACAAGGCAGTCTCCAAACAGACTGTTTCCTGCTAGATCAGGAAAACTGTCTGTTTCTGCTACTCTTACCATGAAAAAGACCTGAATCAGGGATCAGGGCTCATTCCACTAGAGCAGCAGCTTCCTCCAAAGCCTTCTTCATCCTTGAAGCAGCCACCTGGTCCACTGGTGCATACCCTTCACCAAACATTACAAACTGGACCATATTGCCAGAGCAGGTTTTGCAAGGGCAATCCTGCAAGGATTTCTGGAAACCTCAACCCTTCCTCCTTCCTGAGCTGTGGTACTCTCCCACAGTAAGAATACTGCAACATGAAAATAGAAGGGCAAAGAATAGTTGTGTAAAATCTTACCATAACCATAGATGTCCTTCTGTTCCATGTTGCAGTATTCCTTCCCTCCCTCCTGACCCCTGTTTTCATATCTACAGTTCTAAGGGCCTTCATAGAGCCCCTGCTTGGCACTAGGGTCATGTTTGGACAGTCTGTGGCATTCCACCAGTTTGAAGAACATCTTTTGGCATCTCCTAGGCTACTGTCCAACTGGGCAGTTAGATGTTCTTCGTGTTTCACTGTTGCAGTCATCACCTGTGGGTTATCCCAGTTGTGGTAGACCTCGGCTAGCCCGAATACCAGAGTCAGTGTTTTTGTGCATGGACTGCAGTCACCTGTAATCTGACGTCAAGTCGTCAGTGCTATAAAGCAAGGCAGCTGACGTCATTACACCAGTCTTTCTTGCCGTGGAGTCCATAGCAGAAACAGTTCACACGAGTGCCAGTCAGTCGCTACCAGAGTTTGTATTTCAGCTGAAAACATCTAAAGCTAAGTACCCCATTGGGAACTCTTTTTTCTTGCACAAACCGATGTCAAAAAAAGTTAACAATTGTCTCACCTGTGGAAAGCAGATCCCACATTCCATTCTTACTGCATCACTTGTTTAGGCCCAGTCCACGACATCCCCCATTGCCGATTCTGTGCCCTCTTTAATATGAGAACCATTTGCTGTAGAGCTCTTATTGTAGACAGTTATTTTCATGTTCCGTCTTTGCATTCTGATATGGTGTCCGTTAGCCAATAATCCTTGGACATTCCGAAAAAAATGCAGAAATAAAGATAGAGACAGAACTCACCTTCCGACGACTACCGCTAAGTAGGTCATTAGTTCTCTGGAATTCAGTGAGGTGCTTTCGCAGCCCCTGATGCCTAATTCGATATCTACTCAGGCCTCTACCGAGACCCTTTCGGAGTCTGGTATGCCACAGAAATCTTCTTTGTCTTCTGAGCCTTTGGCTGTCTCTGCCTCAGTTGGGTCCAGAGCTGCGACACAGGCACCAGCTAACGAGAAGACCTTTCGCACTACTGAATCTAGACAAAAAAACACGTCTTCTCATCTAACTACCATTTCTCTCAGACTGACGGATTCTCTCAGGCCTAGAAGCCAGGCCACTGCTAGAAAATCCGCTTCTAGCCACTATTTTGCTCCTGCCCCACCACCCCAAGCACAAGTGCTCAAAATGGCAGACAGTCTCATCTATGTTATCCGGGGTAGTCAGGCCACAACTTCGAAAAGGAAAAGACACCCTTTTCCAGAAATTATGACAGAACAAGATTCAGAGGAATCTGACTATTCAGATTTTGAAGAGGAACAGCAACCTCTGACTGCTTATGAGGATTCAGATGCAGAGGAATCCATCCCTTCTGCCTCCCCTCCAGAGAACCTTTCCTTTGGTGAAACCCTTCACACTCTCTGGGAACATTTCCAATGGCAATCTCAGGACTTCCCTTAGTCTAAGAAAAGACTTAGAGAGTTTCTCGACCTGCCCCAGCACAGACCCTTGGCCATCACTCTTATTTTATAAGTGGTGGATGATGTTTTCCATGAATCCTGCTTAGCCCCTGACACCCTCCCACCTGCTCCCAGTAAACCTGACAGATATTACAGAGTACCAGATTCTCACAAATACCTGTACAGAAATCCTGCTGCAGACCCAGAGGTCATTACTCAGGGACCTAAAGGAGCTAAAACTAGTTCTGCCAAGAATCCTTAGAGCTCTGGACAGATGGGGTAAAAAAGTGTACACCTCTGCAACCTTAGCTATCAGAGTACTCATTTGTTAGTTCCATATGTTAAAATATCAGCAACACACTTTGGAACTTTTAAAACAAAACATTTCTACCTTTCCTGACTGTGCCAATTCAAAGGAGTTAGCAGATTTGCTGTTCTCTGCTTGTCAAGTGGCAAAACACTCACTGTGGATATGACGCCCTAGAAGCCTTTAGGCAGGGCAGCAGTGTCAGGATCTGTTATTAGGTGACATGCGTGACTGAAGGAACAACATCTCCCTGATCATGTCAAGTCTAAACTTATTGATGCACCCCTGGATAAGGAGCACTTGTTTGGGCGAAAAGCAGAAGAGGTGCTTAAAAAGATGGAAGACAAAGCAAAATCTATGCAAACAATAAAAGATTTCTTTCAGGCTCAACCTCTCAGGTTCAGCAGGAACTTTCCCTCTAAGAACTGTTTCTTCCTTGCACCTAGCAGACAGGGCCAAGGTGAGCCCCACAGGGACAGACCATACAGGCCCCTATCCCAGGGCCAGCAGAGAAGCAAACAGTGGACCACTTCCACCCCAAAGGCAGGGAGTTCTTAGCCACCCTTCTATGGCAAAAACTCACAATGACTCCCCCTCCCCCCTCTGCCCCCCTTCACTCATCAAAAGCTAGGAGGAAGGCTCTCCCTCTTCAAAGAAAATTGCCTTTCTGTAACAAAGGTCCAGTGGGTCTTAAAGGTAATTTTTCTGGGATACAAATTCTCTTTCAGCGATCTCCCGATTCCAAGAGGGTACCCAGACTTAACTCCAAATCAGTGGGCAGAGGCATTGAAACAGGTCCAAACTCTCATATCCCACAGAGCAGCAGAACCTGTCCCCTCAGATCAAACAGGCAAAGGCTTTTATTCCAGACTATTCCTTGTTCCCAGAAAAGAGGGCACTTGACACCCCATCCTGGATCTATCCATTCTGAACACCTCCGTGGTGGTCCCCAGATTCAAAATGCTAACCTTGCAGCAGCTGCTGCCTATGCTAACAAAAATGCCTGGCTAGTGACCCTAGACCTAAAAGATGCCTACCTCCACATCCCCATATGGGAATCCTGCAGGAAATTCCTGAGCTTCAGAGCAGGATCACAACACTTTCAGTTCTCTGCGCTGCCCTTTGGCTTATCTGCTGCACCCAGAGTATTCACCAAATGCTTCGCCCTGGACATAGCATTTTGCAGACAGAGAAATATACAGATTTACCCTTACCTGGACTACTGCCTTATTCAGGCAGAGTGCAAAGAAAAGCTACTCCAGGACCTTCTCTTTGTCAAATCCCTCCTAACTTCCCTAGAGTTCACCATCAATGAGAAGAAACCAAAGCAACCTCCCACCAGGAAGATCATTTTCTTGGGAGCTCTGCTCGACACAGCATCCCAAATGGATTTCCTATCCCCAGAAAAGCAGAGCTTCCTGCCTCTCTACTTTACCCAGCTGGCTTCCAGAAGTCACCTCACTGTGAGGAAGTTCCTGTAAGCCCTGGGATACATGGCATCTGGCATCCTTCTAATTCCTCTGGCTAGGCTTCACATGAGAAAACTTCTCTGGTATCTAAAGAACCTTCGGTGTCAGCACTCTCAGTCTCTAGAGACCTCTCTCCGTCTGATCCCATGTATAAGAGCCGAGTTTCTCTGGTGGGCAGAGGCCTGTACCAAGAACAAGGGTCTTCCCTTCATCCTCCGCCCTACCAGCCAGACCACCACCTCCGACGCCTCAGACATTGCATGGGGCACACACCTAGCAGACAGATGCATCCACGGTCTTTGGGATGCCCAGCACCTTCCCTTACACATCAAATCAGAAAGAAATGATGGCAGTACAAAAGGCTCTGACATCCTTCAAACCCCATCTCAGACCAGGGGTCCTCCTTATAAAAATAGACAACACCACAGTAATGTGGTATAGCAACAAACAGGAGGGGACCCAGTCTTGCCCTCTGTGCAGGTTAGCCATGAACCTCTGACTGACAGCTGCCTCCATGGGTCTGCACCTAATTGCCCAATACCTACCAGGAGTCAACAACATCCTGGCAGACCACCTAAGCAGAAACTTACTGGACCCCCAGGAATGGCAGCTCCACAGGGAAATCTTTCTGCAAATCACTCAGGAGTGGGGGACTCTGGAGGTGGATCTCTTTGCTTCGCACCTCAACCACCAGCTGCAAAACTTCTGTACCAGGGAGTGTCACTTCCTAGTGTGGAAGGTGGATGCCTTGACCTTCCCCCTGGAACTCCCTCTTTGTGTACGTGTTCCCTCCTCTGCCTCTTATTCCCAAGGTACTGAACAAAATAAAGGAGGAGAGACCAAAGGCCATCCTCATTGCTCCAGATTGGCCCAGACAGCATTGGTACCTCTTACTGCGCAGCCTGACCTTACAGCCTCCCAAGCAGCTTCCCCTGGTTTCAGACCTCTTGACCCAAGTGTGTGGGGGGGGTGATACTGCACCTAGACCTGCAGACTCTTAATCTTTCAGCATGGCTTTTACTTTAAGAGCTAACAAGGAGTCCCTGTTAAGCAAACAGGTCCTAGACATTATCACATTGGCCAGAAGGCCTAGCACCAGAAAATCTTACGTAGGGAAATGGAAAAGATTCTGCTCCTGGAGCCAGTCCAGAGAGGCCAGTACCTCACATCCTTCCATCCCTCTTATCTTGTATTACCTTGCCGAGTTACTCAAAAATGGCCTCTCTTTCTTTTCTATTAAAATCCATGCCTCAGCCATTTCAGCTCATTACAATTCAGACCTACTCCTCTTCTCTCATCCTTTGATTAAACAATTCCTCAGAGAGGTGACTAATATCAGACCTCTTAGAAGGCTCCCACACCAGCCTTTAACCTGAATTATGTTTTAGAAAAACTAACCTTACCTCCTTTCGAACCTGCTGCTTCAACAGAATTGAAATACCTCTCCTGGAAGACTGCCTTCACCTCAGCCAGAAGGGTTTCAGAACTTCAGGCACTCATGGCTGTCAAGCCCTTCATCATTTTCCATGCAGACAGGGACTCCCATAGGACTAACCCCTCCTTTATGCCCAGGGTGGTATCTGACATGACCCTCAACCAGGCCATACACCTACCCACCTTCTTCCCCAACCCTCAAAACAAGGGGGAAAGAATTCTGCACTCACTAGATGTGCACAGACGACTCATATACTATCTGGACTGTACTAAACCCTTCAGAAAAACAGACCAGTTGCTTGTCAGCTTTGCCCCAGAGGCAGAGTGGAAGCCCATTTCCAAGCATACCATTTCCAAATGGATATCATACTGTATCCATTTCTGCTACAGACTTCATGGGAACCCCCCCCCCCCCAAGTCTGTTCATACCCATTTCACTAGGGTAGCCTCCACTTCCACAGCCTTCCTCAGAAGAGTCCTCACCAGGGACATCTTGGAAGCTGCCACCTGGACCTCTGTCCATACCTTTACAAAGCATTACCACCTACCTCTTTTGTCCAAGTCTAGGGCAGGGTTTGCCTCTGCAGTACTGCAGGGCTTGCTGACCCATGCCTAGGGCTCTAACCTATCCTTCCACCCCTCTTCTCAGGTTTCGGAATCCTCCCACAGGTGATGACTGCAACAGTGAAACACGAAGAACATAGTACAGTTGTGCACACTTACCATAAATGTAGATGTTCGAGTGTATTCACTGTTGCAGTCCTGGATTCCCTCTCTTGATCCCCATTATATCCTCTTCCCCTAGGGAGGGGGGGGCATAAGCTTCCCACAGTGGCTTTTAGCCACCAGGACCACTTTACCTTAATTCGTTGTGCTTCTGATGGGTTAGGGCAAGAAAAACTGATGTAATAATGTCAGCTGCCTTGCTTTATAGCACTGACGACCTGACATCAGACTACAGGTGACTGCAGCTGATGCACAAAAACATTGATTCTGGTATTTGGGCTGGCCAAGGGCTACCACAGCAGGGATAACCCACAGGTGATGAATGCAACAGTGAATATACTTGAGCATCTACATTTATGGTAAGTGTACACAACTGTACTTTCTGAGGTATGTGCATGCAGATGTCACATTTAAGGTCCCTGGTTTATGGCCCTACATGTGACGTCCCATGTACCAACAGCAGCTAGGCTGGAAGCTTTTGTATAGGAGCCGACGTTCGGGTCAGTTGAGGCAGAAGATCCCACAATAAGAATACTGCAACATGGAAGAGAAGGGCATCTATGGTTATGGTAAGATTTTACACAACTTTTCTTTCCTTATGTAGAGCTCCAGATATGTTTTTTCCATTAATATGGTGCTGATTGTTCCCCTTATGCTATAAGCTAGCAAACAAGATCCGAGGTATGTTAGGGGATAGAGCATTATGGGTACGAGGGAAGCTCAAGAGTTTGAAAGTGGCCACAAGCTGAAAATAACAGCAGAGTCAGGTCCGAGGTTTGGATCCAAACCCAGTCGTTGAGAAGGAATGAAAATGGGCAACACAGATGGGACGTTATGGTGAGTAAATAACTTCTTTTTTTGTAGTATGCAAGTTGACCTGACCTGCACACCAGATGGTAAAATCTCATTATATACAAATATTGGACCAAACTTTGAGGCAAAATCAAGGACATTTGAGAGCTTTGTGCCCCAATGCATACACATGCACCCTTAAATTAAGTACTTATCTTCCTACATGTTGCTAACAGTAACAGAGAGCCTGTAAAAATAAATAAATACATAAGCCTGTAAAAATAAATAAATACATACATGCATACATACATAAATAATATACTTAAAAACAAATTGTTCCGTTGCTTGTGCCTCTGCATTGGCATGTTACCTCTTTTATTTTCTTTTAGTAATGCGTCTGTCATATGCGGCAGTCATGAGCTATTAGGCAGAGCTTTTTGCTTGTGCCTCTGCATTGGCATGTTACCTCTTTTCTTTTCTTTTAGTCAAGCGTCTGTCATATGCAGCAGTCTTGAGCTATTAGGCAGAGCTTTTTGCTTATTTATCTCATGAGCTCTTCCAATTGGTGGAATATGCCTGTGTTGGTCTGGGGCCAGGCTGTTTTGAAAGCAAATTTAGCTGATTTTTTTTGTTCGCTTTGAATCTTCTTCCAGAACAAAACAAAAGTAATAATCCTACTATTACTTTTTTGTTAAATTAAATGTAGAAGTTGACTATTATTATTATTTTTTTTAACTTAACATAGAGGAGGGGGACTGCAGCCTAGTAGCCATTACTACCAGCTGCCCTGGAACTTATTGGTGTCTGAAGCTCTAAGGAAGTCATCAGATTTACTCCGCCAGGTGGAAGAGGTTTTTTTGGTATAGGTCAGAGAAAGAGCCTGTAAGCTCCTTAGTCCATTAGTGTACATGTAGTTGTGACCTATCGTGCACTCATGTGACTTGGTCCTAATCTACTGCATAGTAAGAGTCAGTGTTTCCAACATTTAGCACATGATGTCCATCTAAAGAGAAGAATTGTGGTTCAAATCTAGCTTGTCAAAAAGTTCTTAAGGAGGTGCAGTATCTTTTTCCATCTGTGAAGGATCATTCTCCTCCTTGAGAGACAGTTGTTATAATTGACAGGTTTGTCCGTCCCATCTTTAAGTCAGATATCTTACTGCATATGGAACTGGTCTTTTGGAAAATGGTTTACTTGGTGTCTGTTACCTCATGTATAATATCTTGCCGTTATTAGCCCCTGTCTTTTGGGGTGCCACTTGGTCTTTCACAAAGCTTGGACATCCCTTAGGATTAGGCTTTACTTGCTACCAGTAGTGGTTTTGGTGCTCTCTCTCAATTACTCTTTCTTTGTTTTACTAGGTGTAGAATCTAAGAGAAAAAGAAGGGGCTTTTTCTATACCCTTGATGTATGTCACTATCTGAGTTTCATTTTCAGATGTGCACCAGTTCTGAAATTGTTTCCTTTGCTTCAGATGTTGAGGGTTGGGCTTTATCTAAGGAAGTTCAATTCATCTGGCTTAACTGCAATGTCCACGAAATGTCTATCCAGCAGATTTCAAGATTCTGGTCATTATGAACATATGTGCTATAGGTTCATAGATTCATAGGTTCATACTAGGCTATCTGCCCTGGGGCAATTATAAGCCTAGCCCAATTCTCTATGGCTTACGCCACCCCTTGATTTGAGTATACTGTGCCCTTTTTAAGGTTTAGTTTACTGTGCCTCTGTCTAATAGTGACACGGGAGTAATCCCTGGGACAAACCTACGATCCCCCATCCACCTATCGAGATTCTTCTTGAAGAGATTCAGTGAGGTGCTCTGCCTCACATGAACTGGAATTCTATTCCAGAGCGAAGGGCGCCTCTGGGTTATGAACCTGTCCCTCCAGCAAGTTCTATTTATTTCTGTGCTGAGGTTCAAGTCCCTCGAGCGTGTGGCTCTAAAGGATTTAGATTTACTGAGGTGGAGCATGTCCATTAATTCTGGATTTGACATAGCTTTGTATGTCAGGCATAGATCGCCTCGAAGTAGGCGGTATGCAACTGATTAGAGCTGGAGTTTTTTTTAACTGAGCAGCATATGGCATCTGTTTGAGACCCTTGATCTTCTTGGTGAGATACTTTTGGGGTCTCTCTAATTGCTTCAGGTGTCGGGTAAGGTACATCCCAAAAGGGGCATTGTATTCTATGATGGGCCTGATGAGGGATGACTAAAGGGGCACGATTACCTCTCTTGATCTAGATGTGAAACCCTTCGTGATGAGGTGGGCTATGTAGAAGGTCTTTCTAACCACTTTGGCAATGTGGTTTTCAAAGGAGAGATTGCCATCAACTTGGGTCCCCAGGTCCCTAATAACTTTCTCTGTACTTAATGGGTTTCCACCTATGTGGTAATTTGTGGGCACATTGTTTTTGCCAAAGGGTATGACTATACATTTTTTGGCATTTAGCTTTAAACCATGGCGCTGGCACCAGTTATCTGTCTCTGTGAGACCTTTTTGAAGGATGTTTGTGTCAGCTGGAGAGTCGATTATGGCGCCCAGTTTGCAGTCGTCTGCAAACTTGGTGAGCCATAGTTCTCCCACGTTTGCCTGTACCTCAGAAAAGTATATACCGAACAAGAGTGGTCCCAGGACAGAACCCTGTGGGAAGCCACTTGTGACCGGTTTCGAGTCTGACATGGCTCCAGCAACTCTCACTCTGTGGGTTCTGTCTTTGAGCCAGTTTGCGACTGTGACATAGGGGTTTATATTTAAGCTGGATAGCTTATCTATGATGCCCGAGTAGGGTATTGTGTCAAATGCCTTTGCAAGGTCCAGATAGGCTGTGTGGACTACCTTCCCTTCATCTATGGCTTTGGTGACTGCTTCGAAGAAGTCAACCAGGTTCAAAAGGCAGGATCTGCCCTTGACAAAGCCGAACTGGGTAGGATCTAGTGTCTGTAGGTCCCCAATGTCTTTGTTTATGAGCTCCATGATGATCCTCTCCATAGCCTTGCAGACTAAGCTAGTCAGGCTTATGGGGCGATAGTTTCCAGGGTCCGTAGAGGCTCCACCTTTGTGGAGTGGGACCACTGTTGCTGTACGCCATTCTGTGGGCACATATCCTGTAGTGAGGCTGAGATTGTATAGCTGTTTTATTTGAGGGATTAGTTCCTCTTGGAGTTCATGTAGGACGCAACCTGGGGCGCCATCTGGTCCCATGGAAGCAGTGTTTTTGCTTTGGAGAGGGCAGCCTTCACCTGAGCATCAGAGATGTTTGGGAGGCAGCCCTCTGCCGGGATAGATACTTGCTCTTTTGGGGGGGGGGGGAGTTTGCGCTGAACCTGTCTGCCAGGATATTGGCGATGTCTGTGGGTTCAGTGTATTTTTTGTCGTTTAGAATCAACTCAGAACAAGTCTGGGAGTTGCATCCCAGGTTCCTAACATAACTGAAAAAAGCCTTATGTCTTTGGTGTCCTGTGCAATTTTTCTCTCGAAGCTGGTCTTGGAGGATTTTATGAGGGATCGTAATTTTTTGCTAGTACTGATCAGAGATGCCTTCCCTATTAGGGATTTTGCTCTATCATGTAGTAGCTTCCTCCGTCTGTTGTACAGTTTATTTATGGCAGGGGTCCACCAGACTGGACGCCTGCCTTTGGATGATTGGGTCTTGGTTTTGTTTGGGATAGCATGATCCATGCATTCCTGGAGATGTCCGTAGAATGCATTTATATAGGATTCTGCAGTTTGGGCCGTAGTTTCCACTGGTCCTGGGGCCTTGAAGGATTCCACTTCGGTTTTGAGAAGTGAGAAGTTCGCTTTTGAGAAGTTTTTCACTGTGGTTTTCTGGGCTGGGGTGGGGTCGGGATGTGGACATCCATTGAAATTAATTTATGGTCTGATCTTACCAATGAGGGATATACTTCTGGTGTGGAGCATAGAGTCCCCATGTTGGTAATGATCAGGTCTAGTATGTTGCCCCTCTTGTGGGAGTGGTGACTAGTTGTTCCATAGCATTTGAGTTTATAATTTCCAGGAACCTTTGGGCTAAGGTGCTGGGGCTTGAGTAGTGCTCCCAGTCAATATTTGGGTAGTTGAAGTCACCCAATATAATGGTGTTCGGAGAGATCTTCATGTTCTCCATTGTTTTCAGGAAAGCCGAGTGGGATTCCTGACTTTGAGAGGGTGGTCTGTAGGATGCTATAAACTGAAAAGCAGTCTTGCCCACTGTTAGTTGCACATGGATGGTCTCCGATACTTCATGCAATGCCACTAACCTGGAGGTGTGGATATCCTTGATAAATATGGAAACTCCCCCCTCCTTTTGTGGTTCGGTCCGGGTTTTGGGGCCGAAAAGCATGATATGAGGTATAGCCTGGTAGTGCTGGGGTGCTCTCTGGAGCCTTGAACCAGGTTTCTGTCACTGCATAGATATCGGTGTTCTCCATACTGAGGAGAGCTTCGAGTGCGTGCATCTTGAGGTTAAGACTTCTGGTGTTAAGCAGCATTACCCTTAGTTTCTTGTTCCTTGTACTGTCTATGGGGGTGGGTTTGACTTTTGAGCCTTGCCTAAAAAAGGCACTATGGGGATGGCAAGAGCCTTTGCCAATATCCGAAAGCCTAGTGGTGACAGGTGCAAGCAGTCCCTAGCGAAGCAACGTGGCTTGTCAAGCATGTCATCCCAGGCTGACAGACACTGGATCCCCTTTGAATGACACCAAAATTTTAGCCAATTGTTAAAATCGATCATTTTGTCTTTGTACTGTGGCATCATTCTAGGTGAGGGTAAGATGCTGCTCAAGGTCAGGGTCATACCAGCCTGGGCTACATGATCAGAGAGCTCCTCTTTGTCTCTTTTCATGTAGTCCAGGGAGGTACGTCTCAGGTCAGTCACACCAGCATGTACAATGACTGAGTCATATTTGTATTTTCTTTGGAGTGACCTGAGTGCTTGCGTTATGTGGCGGATCCTAGCACCCGACAGGCAGCTCACCGTGACCTTCTCTTTATTCAGCCTAGTGAGCGGGACGTTAGTGTCTTGACAATAGAGTCACCTATTACAAGAGTATCAGGTGTGTTATTCAGCCTTAAGGGCTGTGGCTGCTTGGCACACTGACTTTGTGGGCTATGTGTTGTGCGTGTTTTGTTTTGAGGTAGCGTTTGCTTGGATGTCTGCTTTGGAGGTCTCTGTTGCTTAGGTAGATTTTTATTTAGAGCCTCCGAGTATGTTTTTGTGTATATATGTGTTCGGTTCGCTGATGTGGTGGGACTATGTGATACTGGAATTGTGTTGTGTGAGGTTACCTTCTCCTCCTGACTGGTTACACCAGTTTTGAGATGAGAGAGCTCAGCCTGCAGTTTGGCTAAATAGTTGTATCTCTCACATATATTTGAACCTGTTTGGAGGAGGAGAGGGTTGTCCGTGTACATGAGACAGTTGTAACATTGCCTCAAAATTCCCAGATTCACCAGCTGGACTGGAGAGGAAACCATTGACTGACCTTTGGGCATGCTAGTGTAATATAGGGAAACTGAATTTAAGACGGACCAATAGAGGACAGGGTAATCGTAGAGAGTGTAAGAGTAAGTAGTGCTTATGGTTTAATAGTGCTAACTTGTAGGATTACTTAATTGGACCAGTGAAGGACCTTAGAATGAGAATATGGTGTTTAAATTGAGAGATAGAGCAGTTCTAAGGGAAAAAGTGAAGAGCACACTTTGTGGAGCCAGGAATAGTTTAAACCCAATTAGGCGGCGCTGCCCGCTGTTGCGCTATGCACAAAAATGCGCAAAACTGCGCAAAAGAGGGTTTTAAGAGAGGAAGATGAAGGAGTTAGGAATTGACCCAAAATGGCAAATAAAACTACAGTTTCAAGTCAGTAACCACTCCCACAGGGGCAGGCAGGCTGCTCAATGTTTTTCACTGCCACTGATCAACAGAGAGACTTCCCTTTAGCCCAAGCAAAAAATGGCCTCCAAGAAACTTACAAACAGTTAAAGAACAGCAAGCCTGTAACTGAACTTTTTTAAATCTCAGAAAAGTGGGAAAAAAGCAAGATTTTTTTTTTTGTTTTTTTGTTTTTTTCAGAGATAGCAGAGGTTCACAAGTATCAACAATTAAGCCCTTAGTCTTGAGTTCACACTCATAATTGGCTTTTCCATAAATCCAGGAGTCGTGCATCATTTGGTACTTTGTTGCTTCAGTTTTTTTTTCCTTCTGAACACTTGGCCTTTATGCCTTCCTCTGTCTCCTCTAACCTGAAATGTGTTTTTGGGTAGTGCTTGGGGTTCTTCCCAGTACTGTTTCACTGGAAATACCCTTTGAAGTCAAATGTTCTGGTTTAATTAATGATGCATTTTTGTTTATGGGGGATGACTACTATCCCTCTACCCACAAACATGAGATAGTGTGCAAGGATTTTTGTACTGATGGCCCTCAGTAGGATCTCTTCACATACATCTGCTGCTGATATAGTTAATATATATATATATATATATATATATATATATATACATATACATATACAGCTTTTGTCTATCCTTTGTAGTTACCCTTCTTTATCTTCTTGTTATGGCTTAAGTTTAGTCTGACTGTCTTTTTATTTAAACAAAGATAGTGGAACAGCTGCTTGTTTTGGTGCACTGATCTCGGTGTGCATAGAATACTTGCACAGATTTTACAGCTTATTTAATACAGTTTTGCTTTCCACCAACAGATGGCACCACACTCTTGGTGAAATGTAAGGTTTTTTTTTTTTTTTTTTTTTTTTTAATATTGAGTATGTGAAAAAATTATTACATTCAAACCAGAACTTCATCTATTAGCAGAGACTGAAAAAAGTGGTAACATGTGTAGGTGATGAAATACACTGAGTGGATTAATGAACAGTGAAGATGAATTGTTAAGAATCTGCTTTGATGTTAGTATGAGTCATGGATGTGTATAAAAGAGATAATTCATTTTTTCCTTTATGTTAAATGTCACTGTGTAATTATGCTGATGTGCATGTTTGGAACTGCTGTTTAGAATGGAGTTTTCATTACCTCTACATTACAGTACAACTCTGCTTATTAAGAAAAACATTGATGTATATGGCATCATTCATGTCAGTTTTGTTGCATTAAGCTTGCAAGGAAAATTCCTGTGTTTTACGTGTATATTATCTGCAGTCAGTTATCAATGTACCTCTAAACTTTTTTCTCAGATTGTCCAGATTTTTTCTTCAAAAGTTTGGTCTGTTCCTCATAAAATATGTGGATTTTTGGCAAATTACTGGCATGATGTGAGAAATGAAATCACTAACTAATGACACACATTTGAGTTTCATACTTCATTTCCTTTAGAAAATGAATTTTAAAACACGCCCTGTTATTCTAGCTACTTTCTAAGTTTATAAGAGAATATTTAAAGTCTGTACCTATTTACGGGCCTTAGTGCCTCCATTATGTAAGGCTTTGTCCAGATTTCTTGGGCTAAGAGATATGTCAGACATTGTTACTTTAAGGTGCGTCAATCAACCTCTTCATCCGGTCTAGGAAGCATTTCCCCCATGTCTTTGCCTCATGCAACATAGCCTCAACATTGCTGACACCATTTCTGACTCAGCCTGCACATTTTCAGGTTTGGAATACTGAACTGAACCTGTTTTAGCAAACTTGCAGTGTACTTCCTTAGAAGGTCATCCCATTAAGTCCTGGATCTGCTTTGCTTGTGGACTTATTTTTATATTTAATTTGATCACTAAGTTGTCCATGGTTGTGACCCATTTTCATTTGAGACATGGGAAGAAAATTCAACAGCCAAGATGTAAAATTGTTTGTGTCTTTCGGCTTTTCCTGGTTAGGGGTCGCCACAGCGGAACTCCGGTCCGCTAATGATTGGCAGTAGAGTTTTACGTGCTGGCTTGCCAGGCCTAACGCACAACCTTCAACGAAGGAATGCCCGTTCACACATGTCGCCACACAGAAGACGCTCTAACTGAGAATCGAACGGGCAATGGCTAACTGTGAGGCGACAACACTACCGCAGCACCACCACCTCAGTTCATGCAACATAAAAAATATATTTTTCTTATACTTAATACAGCTTAGTGTGTGGTTACATTAGAAGATGCGTACACATACAATTGAGGCAGTCTTATAAAACATTTAATTGTTCTTTCAGTTGTATGTGGGTTAGTACATAATGTGGTATGAAAAGCTCACTAGTATTTTTTTTAATATAAAGTTGTACCTTGTGGTTATCATAGGAATGTTAAGATTAAGCTGAATATTGTGTAGGAATTGTAGTTAAAAGTTGTTGATGGGTATGCTGTTATGATGCAAAGTTTGTGGTGAGGGCATAACTAAGGTTAAATTTTTGCTTTGTAATGGGCAAGTAACGTCTATGACATGAGAAGCACATGTCTGACTAAAAGGAGTGAGGTATTGATATGATTTGAAGCTGTATGTACTGAGAATGTATTTACAATTAAAGTGGTCAGATATTGGTTGGATGTCGCACATTATTATGCATTTGTACTTGAGGGTTATCAGTTACATAAGGTTTGTTTTTAAAGTGCAGCTTAACATTGTTTTAAAGTGCATGTAGCTTATTAGTCTGTTATTAATCTTGGAAACATATTTCAGATTTTGCCTTTGTAATTTTTGAAGAGGCTGTATTACCTGCAAAAGTTGCTAAATTTGCTAGTTTGTATTAGGATTTTATATTTGAGCACACTGTTCAGGTGGAATGGTAAGTTTCAAATGATGCGATGTTTAGGTATCCTGAAATCTGATTTAGAAATATGTGGAGTTGTTTAGGAGAACAAGGTATAGTTTGTTTTTGCAAGATGACCAGAATAATTTTGTAAGGAGAGTACAGTGCTGGGTTCTAACTGAACAGCAAAGAATGAATGCAGCAACATCGTGATATGTGTGTTCCAAATTAGAGATAAGGGTTTGATAACCTTGTGCTGTTATACAATTGTAGAATAACTTAGAATGTACTGGAGTGGACACTAGATTTTTCTTTGGCTATGACAATTTGGTAGTGCCAACAGTACTCTGTGTAGGCTGCCAAGGGTTGTGTTGCATTTTTTTTGTAGTTTTGTGGCTCCAGTCTTTGAATATGAGTGCCTCATCAAATAGCCTGTTGAGGTGTTTTAACCTTTGTGTATGGGACATTTTAGTGTAAGAATTTGAAGTGTGGGAAACTGTGAGGTTTTGTAGTATTATAACAGACTAAAATCAAGTTGATTTTCTAGCATTTAAGCGGGAGTCTGTCGGTGTTTTCTGAAATTTGTAGAAACCTCCTTGAAGGTGTTTTCCTATTAGACAGTGGTGTTCAGCTGTTCATAGTAGAATCATTTGCATATTAAGTGACCTTGAAGGATTTGTTTTGCTGTTTTATTTGGGTTACGTATAAGCTTAACAAAGTGGGATCCAAGCCTTGATCCTTATGAAACACCTTTGTTCATTATGTTTTCAGATGATAGCTTTGAAACCCATCTAAGTCTAAGTTTTCTGCATTTGTCCCCTGTGTAACTCTTGACTTTGCTTTGGTGTGGATTATAGAGATCTCATATAAGGTCACATAGCCTAGTCTAATATTGTAAGTATTTTTTTTAAATCATTTAACAGCAAGGGAAAATAAGTTTAGGTCTTCTAATCTGCATATTAGTCCCTCATGACTAATTATATTAGAGGCCTTAGAGAGATCCAGGAAAAATGCAGTTACCTGAATTTAAATTGATTCTGATGTATTCAAAGTTGAGAGAGCTGTGGTTCATAGGTAGGTACTAGGCTATTGGCCCTAGGGTCTATATAAGCCTAGCCAAACTGTACCCTGGCTTTTGCCACCCAAGAAAATTATTTTCCTGTGCCCCTGTCAAGCAGAGCCACAGAACTGATCCCTGGGGTGAATTTCCTATCTCCCATCCAGTTATCAAGATTTTTCTTGAAGAGTGCTAATGAGGAGCTTTGTTTGATATAGATAGGTAGTTTGTTCCGGAGTATGGGAAGTCTCTGGGACAGGAATCTATCCTTCTAGCATGTTCTGTTTATTGTGGTGACAAGGTTTAGGTCCCTACAGCTTGTAGCTCAGAGAGATTGGAATTTCTTTAAGAGGAGCATGTCAACAGCTCTGGGTTTGACATAGCTTTGTGTGTTAGGCAGAGATCGCCTCTGAGTAGGCGATATGCGACAGAGTAAAGCTGGAGTTTTTTGAGACTGTCTATGTAGGGCATCTGTTAGAGGCCGGTAATCTTCTTTGTGAGGTATTTCTGTAGAATTTCCATTTGTAGATGTCTTGTGAGGTACATACCAAAAGGGACGTTGTACTCTATAATGGGTCTAATATGTGATGAGTAGAGGGGAACAATGACCTCTTTTTTCCTGGGTGAGAAACCTTTTGTGATGAGGTGTGCCACATAGAAGGATTTCCTGACTACTGTGGCGATGTGATTATCAAAGGAGAGACTACTGTCCACCTGTGTCCCAAGGTCTCATCACACTTTCGGTGTTAAGTAGACTACCGCCTATATGGTAGTTCATGGGTACAGAGTTTTTACCAAAAGGGATGACAGTGCACTTTTTGGCATTGAGCTTGAGGCCATGGCTTTGACACCAGACATCTGTCTCAGTGAGGCCCTTTTGTAGGATGTCCACATCATTAGGAGTTTTGATTATGGCTCCTAGTTTGCAGTCATCTGCGAACTTTGTTAGCCAAAGACCTTCTTTGTTAGCCTGTACTTCAGAGAAGTAGATACCAAACAAGAGAGGACCTAGGACTGAGCCCTGTGGTACTCCACTTGTCACTGGTCTGAAGTTGGATTTAGAGTCTGCTACCTTCACAGTGTGGGTTCTGTCAGTGAGCCATTTGGCAACCCATCTTGTGGCATAGGGATTTATACCTAGTTTAGTGAGTTTATCTATAATTCCAGAGTGGGGGATGGTGTTGAAAGCCTTGGCGAGATGTAGATAGGTTGTATGAACCACCTTACCCTCATCTATGGCTTTGGTGACCGCTTCGGAGAAGTCTATCAGGTTTAGGAGACATGATCTGCCTTTTACAAACCCGAACTGGGTAGGGTCCAGAGTTTGGAGATTACCAATGTCATTGTTTATAAGTTCCATGATGATACGTTCCATAGCCTTGCAGGCCAGGCTTGTCAGGCTAATGGAGCGGTAGTTCCTGGGCTTTGTGGTGGCTCTCCCTATTGTGGAGTGGGATAACAAATACTGTGCGCCATTCAGTGGGCACAAAGCCTGAGGTGAGGCTATGATTGAACATGTTACTTAGGTGGGATGCCAGTTAGTTCTGTAGTTCATGTAGAACGCAGCCTGGGATGTTGTCAGGTCCCATGGATGCTGTGTTCTTGGCTTCGGAAAGTGTGTTTTTTACCTGTGCAGCCGTGATTACAGGAACTTTGCATTCTTCCGGTATAGAGATGGGCCCTTTAGGGGATGAGAGAGGGGTAAAGTTAGCACTGAATCTATCTGCCAGGATGTTGGCAATATCAGTTGGTTCTGTATATTTAGTGCCATTGTGCTGTAACTCAGAGCAGATCTGAGTGTTGCCATTGAGATTCTTGACATAGCTATAGAATGCTTTGTGGTTGTCTTTAAAATCAGTGGCGATTTTCTTTTCGTAACTAGCTTTGGAGGATTTTATGAGGGGTGTCAGCTTCTTACAGAGGGTGACCACGGAGTTCCTCCAATCATGGAATTTTACTCTTTTTTTTTTTTTTTTTGCAACAGTTTCTTTCTTCTGTTGTAGAGTTTATTTATGGCAGGGGACCACCACATTGGCTTCCTTTGTTTGGAGGATAGCATCTTGGTTCTGTTAGGGATTGCATGATCCACGCACTCATGTAAGTGCTTATAAAGTACAATTGTGTAGGATTCAGCAGTCGTACCTCTATTGTCCATCAGCATGGGTGTCGTGAAGTTTGCCACTTCTGTCTTAAGAAACGTGAAATTGGCTTTGGAAAAATTTTTTACGGTGGTTTCCCTAATGGGGGGTGGGATGTGGATGTCTAGGGTGATTTGCTTGTGGTCGGATCTGGTATGGAACAACGGTTGCCCATGTTGGTAATGGCCAGATCTAGGATATTGCTGCGTCTTGTGGAGGTGTGGATATGTTGATCCAAGGCATTGGAATTTATGATTTCCAGAAAACAAACACAAGAGTTGGTACACGAGTAGTTTTCCCAGTTAATGGTGGGGTAGTTGATTGTTAGGGTGTTAGGTTGTACCCTAATATTTTCCAGTGTATCAGGAAATGAAGAGTTGGAATCTTTGGGCATGGTGGGGGGATCTGTAGCAAGCTACAATTTGGATTGAGGTCTTGCCCAGAGTTAGTTGCACTTGGATAGCCTTTGATGCATTATGCTGAGCAACTAGCCTGAAGGTGTGGATATCCATAATGAATATGGACACACCTCCGCCTTTAGTGCTTCGGTCCAGGTTAGGTGGCTGAAATGTGTGGTATGAATTATAGCCTGGTAATGCAATGTGTGGTATGAATTATAGCCTGGTAATGCAGGGGTGCTCTCTGGAGCCTTGAACCAGGTCTCTGTCACTGCACAGATGTCGATGTTCTCCATTTTAAGGAGTGCCTCAAGTGAGTGCATTTTGAGGTTTAGACTTCTAGTATTAAGTAGCATTACCTTCAGATTTTGCTTGCTTGTACCTGTTATGGTGGTGAATTTGTCATTTGAATCATGCCTAAAAAAGGCACTATAGGAGTGGCAAGAGCCTTAGCCAGTATCCGGAATCCAAAGGGCGACAGGTGCAGGCCATCTCTGACCAAAGCATCGTGGTTTGTTGATCATGTCATCCCAGGCAGAGAGATACTGGATCCCCTTAGAATGACACCAGAAGCTTAGCCAATTGTTGAAGTCAGTCATTTTGTCCTTGTACTGTGGTATCATTCTGGGTGATGGCAGGATGCTACTCAGGGCTAGGGTCATACCTGCCTGGGCTGCAAGATCGGACGGCTCCTCCGTGTCTCTTTTCATGTAGTCCAGGGAGGTATGTCTCAGGTCATTCACACCAACATGGACAATGACAGAGTCATATTTGTACTTGTTGTGGAATGACCTAAGTGTATGCATTATGTGGCATATCCTGGCACCTGACAGGCAGCTGACAGTAACTGTCTCCTTGTTTAGCCTGGTGAGTGGAACATCAGTGTGCTGAGTATAGAGTCACCTATGACTAGAGTGTTAGGTACGTTGTTATGCCTTATGGGCTGTGGTTGAGTGGCACACTGAGTCTGTGGGCTATGTGTCATTTGGGTTATGTTGAGGGGGGGGCGGAGGTTGCTTGCGTTTCTGTTTTGGAGGTCCCTCTTGCTTGGGTAGATTTTATTTGAGAGCCTCCGCGAATGTAGGTGTGTGTTTTGTGTTTCTATGTGTGTGTTTTGGTGGTGTAGGTTTTGAGGGACTATGTGATGAGTGTGGTGTGGTGCAAGTGTTTACCTTCTCCTCTTGACTGTCTAGTCCAGTCTTGGGTGGAGAGCTTTGCTTCCAGTTTGGCTATATAAGTGCATCTCTCACAGGTTGTAATGTTGGATGGTAGGAGGAGAGGGTTGTCTGTGTACATTAGGCAATTGCTGCATTGCCCCAAGATGCCCATATTCATCAAGTAGATAGGAGAAAACACTGGGAGCTGACCCTTAGACATGCCTGGATAGGTGCTTATTTATTAAGTACTAAAAACTGTTTTCCTCTAGACAAGTGAGGAAAGTTGAGTGCTGTAGTAATTTGTAACTTATTTAGTGCTTACAATGAGTTCTGAACAAGTGCTGAGCTCAAAGAAACAGATTTGAGTGCTGAAACTAGAAAACTGGCTAGTTCTAAGAAACAAAATTAAGCTAGAAGGCTTCCCTCCAACACAGAAAGGCTTGGGGTCACAGAAGCTTACAAACAGTCCTGGATACAGCAAATCTGTATCTGGACTAGACGACTTACAGGAAAGGCAGGAAACAAGCTTAGAAATTTTTTTTTTTTGTAAAGTGGAAAGGAAAAATGAGGAGCAGAAACTAACTGGGTTGGTCTTCTCAAATGTTCTCCCTGGAATAGGTAGAATGATATAATGACACTAGACTGGGAGGAGTGTCCCAGATCAAATTTACAGTAGGGGCGGGCAACTGCAAAGCCCCCACCGTAGGGGCGGGCAACTGCAAAGCCACCAAGTAACAAAAAAAACTCAACCAGATGCTTAACAGTTGTAGAAAATTTTTAGTTAATACCTCACACACAGTGAAACTAAAATAAATAAAATAAACTAAATAAAAAAACACATTATGAAACTCATGCTGAGAAGCTTTAATTTTCCATTCCTTCCTGTGGAACTGAGATGTGCATTGTAAGGCTTATGTGACCCACCTGCATGGGAGGATCCATTTGCATCAGTGCACATCTAAATTATGGCAGGACACATGTATGCCAAGTCCTGCATAAAACAAATATGCTTGTTAGCGCCAATGAGTCCATCACTGTAAGTTAGAGTATTTCAACCACTACTCTAATGGTTCGACTTTGTGTTTGTGAATATTTGTTTTTTCTTGAAAGGGCAGCTTCATAAGATATATGCTAAGACTGCATTGATAATGGATTTGCTTAGCAGCCAGCTTAGATGTTTTACACATTTTATTTGTCTTAACAGTTAGTTGCAGCATAGCTTCAAATACTTTAACTTATTTAATTTACTATATGTACAGTAAACTCTCAGTTAACCGGCACCCATGGAGATTGGTAGATGCCAGATAACTGTAGTTTCTGGTTGCTTGAGAGTTATACAAATAGGTCTGACAAATACTGTATCCTATACTATTAGTTTGGTTTGACTTGTTCTGAGGTAGGGAGAGATGGGATTTTTCTTTTCTTCCTTTCTAAAATTCTAAAAACATAAGGTATATTAGTGCAACACATGAAAATTGTACTATATTTCCTCGACATTTTTTGCCGGTTGTTTCAGTTCCAGTTAACTGAGAGTTTACTGTACTGTGTTATGTTATGATGTAAATTGTAGTTTTGTGAAAAAAAAAACCTGTTAGTGGAGTTTTGCTTGAGTTATGCTGTTTGTTTGTCGATATGCAGACTTTTTTCATGAAGTTCAGTAAAATTTGAGTGGGTCACCATTCTGTTACTTTTTATTCCCCTTGGTGTACTGAAGGCTATATCTATCGTCACTGACTGTCGACTGGATTGGTCATCTCCATTTTTCCCTCCCATTGTTCTCTTTAGGCTATCTGTATGTAGTGTAGCTGGTATATGGCCTTTTTTTTTCTAAGTACAAGGTGTAGGCATTGACTGGAAATTAATAAGCCAGGCTGTGTAGTACTGAAGACGTCTTGTAGGGTAAAGAATAGCAGACTGGAGGAAAGCCAGGTCTGACAACACTGTGAAATATCTTTAGTAGCTGAAGGAATTTTTGTTCCTCGTGTCCTTCCTTTATCCATGGTGATAGAACTGCATTGATGCCAAATGCCTGTAAATTCCTCCACTGTCCTCACTACCTAGGCATTTATTCCACACTTTACAGTTATAGCAAGCATCTGTCAAGGCGCTGTTGTAATACCGGCAGGATCCCGCACTGCCATCTTCCCTGTGATAGAAGGGGATGCTGTAGTGCTTAATCCTACACCACACCTCACAACTGCTTGTTCAGTCCACAGATGCCCTGAATGGTGGCTAGACTTTGTTTTTATTAGGCTAACTCCAAGTTTTCTTTATCATTATCATGTGTTTTATCTGTCTGTCTGTCTATTTTAAATAATTTTTTGTCCCTTGCCACCTCCTGACTGTCTGGACTTGCAGCTGTCATCCAGGCAAATATGAGGTGAATTTTTATGCTTCTTGCAACTTTCAACTCACAGTCAAGAGTGGGTATGATGCCGGCTGACTAGATAACTATCCATTCCTCTGCAGGTGACATAGCCATAGCAGCACCATCATCCTTGTAAGCAAGTATACCAGCTTGTTCCCAGTTCCCACAAGGAAATAGAGGTAGTACTATTCTTTCTTGACATTTGCTCCAACCCTCTAACTAGCAGGGTGTGGGGCTGAGGGTGGATGATGCAGTGTAGTTGATGTCAGTTTTCTTGAACTGAACTGTATTGGAGCAGTTACATTCAATGATACCCAAAGTAATTTGAATGGGAATGGCATTCAGTAGTATCTGGTTCATCATTTTACATGGCTTAACTGTAGGGAGGTAGAAGATGTGGTGTTTTTTAAGTTGTTTGAAACTTCTCTTTGCTACGGAGTGTAATGCTACAGACAAAGAGGCAGGATGAATTTTCTGTATTGGTGGTCTTTGCCTTTTCTCAGTTTTTGTGCAGCTATGGAGTTAGTACATTATGTAAAGGGGGTATTGGGGTGTAGATTTGTTTTTCAGATGATTTAATTATATTATTTTTTCTCGTTGGTTTATATTAGTTTGATGTATTGATTTCAGTGGTTTGACATTCAGTGGGCTGTCCTTTGCTCATGTGATTTGAATCTATGGTAGATGAGAAGGCACGGGCTCATAATTTCTCTACCCATTCCTACTGGAACCTCTAGCATCTCGGCCACTAATCAAACCCCACTAAAAAGAGCTGTGGTCAATGATGTTCTTCATGTTTCACTGTTGCAGTCATTACATTTGGTTTATCTGCTTGCAGGTAGCCCTCAGTCGACCTGATTAACAAAGTCTTGGGTCCTGCGTCAGTTGCTGTCCCTTCTTCTAAGACATCAGGTCGTCAGGGGTGTAAAACATGCAGCCGATGCCATTACATCAGTCTTTCTTGCTGTGCGGTGCCCGAAGCAGAAGCAGTTCACAAGTGCCGGTCGGCCGACTTCAGAAATTTTTGTTTTCGAGTTTCAGAACCAAAGTCTTCAACTAAAGCTAAGTACCCCAGTGGGGAAACATTTTCTTGCTTCTCACCGATGTCAGTAAAAGTTAATAATTGCATTACTTGTGGAAAGCAAATACCTCATAAAGATTTTCATTCATACTGTATTCCTTGCCTAGGCCCTGACCAAGACGTACCTTGCTGTCTGTTTTGTGCTTTATTTAATTAGCGCACTATCCGTCGTCGGTATATTTTCGCCTCTAAATATTTCGCTTCTCGGTTTAATTATCCATAAATGTCAGTTATCCATCCGACTACCGGGATTCCGAAAAAACGCAAAGATAAAGACAGAGGCAGACCGCCGAGGTCCAAAGCTGCCGACGCCGCTTCTCCTAAGCCATTCACCAGTTCACCGGTACTCAGTGAGGCGCTTTTGCAGCCCCTGATACCCGCTACTTCAGATTCGCAGGCCTCTACTGAGACCCATTCGGAGTCCGGCATGTCGCGAGATGCTTCAACTATGGAACCCACGGCTGTCTCTACCTTGGATGGGTCCAGAGCCACTGTGCAGGCACCGACTTCTGAGGGTGTATTCAGGCCTACGGACTTGCATATTAAACTGATGCCTCCTTCTTTACTTAGGCTTAAATCTCGATCTATGCCTAAAAAACCGGCACCCAGGCCACATGCTCAGGCCTCTGTGCTTAAAAAAACAAATGATAAGAATGGCTGAAGATCTAATAACTCTAATCAGGGGTAGCCGACCACCCCCCCCTTCTAAGAGGCTTAGGACTGAAATTGATTATTAACCCACGGGTAAGAATGTGAGGCGAGATGGACTACATACATCAAACGTTATGGTGAGTACATAACTTTTTGTTTTCTCTGCTGATCTGGATTTGCCCTTATCTACTTATGAAGATTCTGATAAAGAGGACTCCATTCCCTCTGCTTCCCCTCCTGAGGATTTTTCTTTTGGGGAAACCTTACATACTCTAAGGGAGCATTTCCACTGGGAAAGCCAGGATTTTTCTGGTTCAAAAAAGAGGCTTAGGGATTTCCTTCTCCTACCTCAGCATAGGCCTTTAGCTATTCCTCCTGTACTAGACATTGTTGATGATGCTTTTTCGGAATCTAGTTCAGCTCCTGATTCCCTGCCTCCTGCTCCCAGAAAACCTGACAGATACTACACGGTCCCTGAGTCCCACAAGTTCCTTTTTAAAAATCGTATTGCAGATCCAGAGACTATTTCACAGGGGCCCAAGGGCATTAAGGCTTTTACTGCTAAAAATCCTACCCCTTCTGATAGAGACTTCAGGGCGCTGGATAGATGGGGTAAGAAGGTTTACACTTCTGCATCCTTGGCCATTAGGGCTTTAAACTGCCAGTTTCATATGTTAAAGTATCAGCAACATGTTTATTGGACTGCTTAAACAGAAAATAATGTTGATTCCTGACTGTGTGGAAAATAAAGAATTACAGGATTTAATGCATTCTGTTGAACAAGTTGGAAAACTTACTTTGCAATGTGGTTTTGACTTATTAGAGGCCTGTTGCAGGGCTGCTGTTACTGGGTCTGTGCTCAGAAGGCATGCTTGGCTCAAGGAGCAATATTTGCCTGATCATGTTAAAGCTAAATTGTTGGATGCTCCTTTAAATCAGGACCGCCTGTTTGGCAACAAGGCTGAGGAAGTTCTTAAAAAGATAGAAGATAAAGCTAAATCTATGCAAACTGTTGAAGATTTTTTTACAAATACAGCCTCCTAGATTTAGTAGGCACTGGCCCTCTTAAGAATTGGTCCTTTCCAGCCCCTTCCAGGTCTTCTCAAGCCAAACCCAGACACAGCAAAAACCCCAGGTTTTCAGTCCCAGGGGACACACAGAACTAAGCAGTGGGGTCCTCCACTTCCAAATCTGGGAATAATAAGACTCCCCCTATGGTGAACTGTCTCAATGACTTCCTTTAAAAATTTCCAATCACTTATCAACTGACTGCCCCTTTGGGGGTAAAGATTGCTCTTCATGCAAAGAATTGGGAACTCATTTCCCAGGACAAGTGGGTTTTAAATATAGTGTCCCAGGGATAATGATTTCTCTTCCACAAGTTGCCAACACCAAGTGGGTGGCCAGACCTACCCCCAAATCAGTGGGCAGAGGCCCAAAAACAAGTACTTTCTCTCTTAAGCATGGGGGCTATTCAGCTGGTACCAGAAGAGGAAAAGGGACAAGGTTTCTACTCGAGACTTTTCCTGGTTCCCAGAAAAGACAATTCATGTCGTCCTATCCTGGACCTGTCTACTCTAAACACCTGTTTGGAGATTCCAAAATTCAAGATGCTGACTCTTCACCAATTACTTCCTATGCTAGGCAAAGATGCCTGGTTGGCAACACTAGATTTAAAAGAAGCATACCTGTGCATCCCAATCAGGGAATCTTGCAGAAGATGCATATGCTTCAAAGCAGGCTACACGCACTCTCAGTTCTCTGCACTGCCCTTTGGCTTATCTACTGCACCCAGGGTATTCACAAAGTGCCTAGCTCCAGTTATTGCATTTTGCAGGCAAAGAAATATTTAAATATACCCGTACCTGGATGATTGTCTAATTCAGGCAGAAAGCCAGGACGTACTTTTGAATCATCTGGCCTTTGTAAAAAGGGTTCTAACTTGTCTGGGGTACACCATAAATGAAAATAAATCACACCTGGTACCCTGTCAACAAAGTATATTCCTGGGAGCAAGCTTGAATACAACTTCCCAGATGGCTTACCTCACGCCAGAGTAACAAATTCATTTGACAAACGCTACACGAAAACTGCCAAACAAACTGTTGAAATATAAAACCCCGAAGGAAGCTGGTGCAGAAGTGATAAAAATAATCCAATAACCAGGCGATAGCTGTAAAAACCGTAGTGTTAGCACTTTATTAAACAAGAACTTTCGGTAGGTTCAATAACCCACCTTCCTGGGTGGTGCATTGGTTAAGCTATCTGTGGGCTTGGGTGCCACACCGATATTATTTGTAGGTACACATGCCCTAAACATGAGCTAGTGGTTTTTGTCTTTATTTGAGGAGTGGGGGGCTAGTTTTGCCTTGTATGGCTATAGGAGCTTGCCACCACTCTATAGCACACATAGGTTCATACAGCCAAAATTAAGCAGAAACGGCTTTTTTAAAAAGCGGTTGGATCAATTGTATATTATTTAATAAACAATTAAAACCGCTTAAGTAACTTGTATGTAATGATGAAATTTAAATTTTAAAGATTGTTTTTAAATAATGGTGTTTTTAACAATGGTGTTTTTATATACAAAATACGTTTTTATTTGTAATGCACATTAATAGTGACATGGAATTTCTTAATTGAAGGTGGATATCAATTAAAAGTTTATTAATTGGGAGGGACTAAAGTATTTAAACTCCCTTCTCCTTGTCAGTAACTGTTTTGTCTGAGGAAGGTGGGTTATTGAACCTACCGAAAGTTCTTGTTTAATAAAGTGGGTTTTTACAGCTATCGCCTGGTTATTGGATTATTTTTATCACTTCTGCACCAGCTTCCTTCGGGGTTTTATATTTCAAAAATTCATTTGACAAACTACTTCAATCAAGTGGCCACAAAAACCCTGCTATCTGCAAGACAAATACTGCAAGCCTTGGGGTTCATGGCCTCCTGCATTCTTCTAATTCCATATGCAAGACTGCCTATGAGGAATCTACAGTGGAATCTAAAAAGCCTATGGTGTCAACATTCTCAAGACCTGGAAACAGTGATTCCTTTCATACCTTGCCTACGCCTAGAGTTCCTTTGGTGGGCAGAGACCTGCCACCAAAACAAGGAACTACCTTTCACACCACCCCCTGCCGCCCAAACCCTAACAACAGACGCATCAGACTATGCATGAGAGGCTCACCTGGCAGTGAAGTGCATTCAGGGCAGATGGAACCCAAGCCAAATGCACCTGCATATCAATCAAAAAGAAATGTTAGCTGTACAGAATGCTCTGACATCCTTCAAGGACCACATTCTTCCAGGACAACTAATGGTAAAGACGGACAACACCACTGTTGTGTGGTACATAAACAAGCAGGGGGGTACACATTCTTATCCCCTCTGCAGACTAGCCATGGCATTGTGGAACACAGCCTTGAGCTACCATGTGCACCTACAAGCCCAGTTCTTGCCAGGAAAATTAAATACACTGGCAGACGGACTAAGCAGAAACCTCATGGACCCACACGAGGGGAAACTGGAATCAAGGATTTTCAACATGTTGAAAAGCAAATGGGGGAGCCCAGATATAGACCTGTTTGCCTCTCCCCAGAACTAGCAATTGGACAAATTGTGCACAAGGACTCCCCACAAACAAGCCTGGAAAGTGGATGCTCTGTCCTTCAGCTGGAAAAACCTATCAGTCTATGCCTTCCCCCCTCTGCCTCTGCTCTCCAAAGTACTACTAAAAATCAAACAGGACAAACCAAGGATGATTTTGATTGCTGCCGACTGGCCACGCCAACACTGGTACCCCCTCCTGCACAGCGTGTCACGGTTATCTCCATGGCACCTGCCTCAGACTCCTTCCCTGCTGTCTCAGCAGGAGAAACAGATTCTGCACCCTCAGCTTCTAACACTGAACCTTGCAGCCTGGCTAATTACTTAATCTCTCCTTTACCATCCCTCAGCAAACCTGTGATGGATATCATTTTAGAGGCAAGGAGGCCTAGTACTAGAAAATCTTATGCTGAAAAATGGAAAAGATTCTGTGCCTGGAACCAGTCTCAAGGGATGAGCACAGTAGCACCTAATTTACTTCAGATTTTACAATACTTAACTGAGATGCTTCATAAGGGCCTGACTTTTTCCTCCATTAAAATCCATGCCTCAGCCATTTCAGCTCATTATAACACAGAACCACCCCTCTTCTCTCATCCACTGCTTAAGCAGTTCCTCAGAGGGGCCAAATATTTGAGACCACCCAGGAGAGCTCCAACCCCAATCTGAGACCTTAACTTTGTTTTGGAGAAACTCACTCTACCTCCTTTTAAGCCAGCTGCTACTGCAGACTTAAAATTTCTTTCTTGGAAAACAGGCTTTCCTTTTAGCAATCACTTCAGCTAGAAGGGTATCTGAATTACAGGCCCTTATGGCAGTGGAGCCTTTCATCATCTTTCATGCGGACAGAGTGTCCCTCAGAACCAATCCATCCTTCATACCCAAGGTGGTATCCAGTGTGGCTCTTAATCGGTCCATTCATTTGCCAGCCTTCTTTCACAGTCCATACTTTCACAATTTTTTTGTGAAAAATTTTTCATAATTTCACAAAGGATACTGCATTCCTTAGATGTGCACAGATAGCTTAGATTCTACTTGTACAGGACTAAACCTCAAAGTAAATCTGAACAACTGCTGGTGGCATTTGCTGCAGGGGCAGAGACGAAGGCTATTTCAAAGCAAACCATTTCTAAATGAATAAGCCATTGCATTAATTTCTGCTATAAGTACCATGGAAAACCTATCCCCAGGGGATCAGACCTCACTCCACCAGGGCTGCATCTACCTCTACAGCCTTTCTCAGAGGAGGTGTCCCTACCAGGGGCATTCTAGAAGCTGCTACCTGGAGTTCTGTACATACTTTCACCAAGCATTATAATTTGCCAGATTTTTCTAAATCTAGAGCTGACTTTGCCACTGCAGTCTTACAGGGCCTTATAGCTGGCCCTAATGCTATCTAAATTCCTCCTCCCAACCATAGCTTTGAGAATCTACCCAAATGTAATGACTGCAACAGTGAAACATGAAGAACATAGTACAGTTTTGTACACTTACTATAAATGTAGATGTTCGAGTGTATTCACTGTTGCAGTACTGGTTACCCTCCCTCCAGCCCCCTAACTTCTTTTGGCTATACCTCTACTTTCCTTTACTATGCTTAAAAGCCTTTTTGCTGTATTTGCTTTTTTTGTTGGAGGTATATCTTTGTATTTTTATATTTAATTGCTTCCCATTAGGGGGGCACCTGACATTTGGGGCAACAAAAACTGATGTAATGGCGTCAGCTGCATGTTTTACACCCCTGACAACCTGACGTCATGGAAGAAGGGACAGCAACCGATGCAGGACCCAAGACTTTGTTAATCAGGCCGACTGAGGGCTACCTGCAAGCAGATAACCCAAATGTAATGACTGCAATAGTGAATACACTCGAACATCTACATTTATGGTAAGTGTACACAACTGTACTTTTTATCTGCTGTGGCATGGAGATAGCACTAACTGCATAATCGTAGTGACCATTTTTCTGTCAGCACACTTAAATTCTGAGGTATATTGAATTGGTCCTTAACCAGTAAGTTTAGTTTCCTTTCTTCCTTTGCATCCGTCTAAAAATCTCAACATCCAGATTTTATGTGGGTCACTTCCTATTTCAGACTTATTGGTATTCTAGGCACCTAGATAAATGTATGTTGTCCATCCTAATTCTCTTTTGTAGTATCCTTTACAATAGGGGCTATCCTGCTTGGGTTAGCCGTACATCGTCCAACAGACCAAAGCCTGGGCCCTTCCATGAGCCATTATTCAGACATATATCCTATTTCTGATGCATAAGGTACATAAGTGATGTATGACCGCCAAACCTCAAGAACAACTTTGCCACCTGCCCCAACTCAGCATTTTAAATTCAGTCTGAAGGTTGTACCTCTACTACAGTTCACTGATTCTAGGGCAGATAAATACCCTGTTGGGGGACCCTTCCTTTATTTCTTAGCTTGTTTTATTTTAAGCACATGTCATCCAGAAAGAGAAATATGAATGTGGGAGGCAGACTCCCCATAAGGATAGACACAATAAGTGCCTTTTTTGTATAGGTGTGGAGCATGACCATAACCAGTGATGATCTTCGCGTTTCAGTATTGCAGTCCTAACTGATGGAATTTCCTGACATGGAAGCCCTTGGCTGGCCTGACAATCATAACATTTTTTTCTCCTCCTGAAACTTGCAGATGCCAAGACCAATGTCAAGATGTCCAGGTACAAAGGGAGTCAGCCTGCGCCATAAACTCAGATGTTCTTCGTGTTTCACTGTTGCAGTCATTACATTTGGGTAATCCTGCTGGCAGGTTGCCCTCAGTCGGCCTGAATTCCAAAGTCCTGGGTCCTGCGTCGGCTACTGTCACTCCTTCCCTGACATCAGGTCGTCAGGGGTATAAAAGAAGCAGCCGACGCCATTATCTTTTGTCTTTCTTGCCGCGCGGTGCCCGAAGCAGTTCGCAAGTGCCGGTCAGCCGACTCCTGAGATTTTTGTGTTCGAGTTTCAGATCCAAAGTCTTCAATAAATTTAAGTACCTCGTTGGGGATACTTTTTTCTTGCTCCAGACCGATGTCAGAAAAAGTAAATAATTGTATATCTTGTGGAAAGCAAATACCTCATAAGGACTTTCATTCTTACTGTATTCCTGTGGGATCCCATCAGCAAGGTCCCAGCAGGGAGCAATCGTGACTCTTCCATAAGACTGCCTTTAGCACGACAGTCAAGTCCCACCCCTTCCTCCCAACTCCTCCCCTCATCAGACTAGGAGGACAGTTGTCCCTCTTCTTGAAAAACTGAACTCTCACCACCAGGGATCATTGGGTACTGAAAATCATAAAATGGGATTATAAACTTCAGTTCAGATAACCTCAGATTCTTTCAGGTTTCCCCAGATATTCCACTAAAACAAAAAAGAGGCCATAAAGCAAATTCATCTCCTGTGCACCCAAGGCCCTGTGGAACCAGTACTCCAACACATTACAAGGAACGGGATTTTACTCAAGGCTCTTCATAGTCCCAAGGAAAGTGTACATCTGGAAGTCTATTCTGGATCTCTCAAGGTTCAACAAATTCAAAATGCTAACCCTTCAAAAATTGCTGCCCATGATTTCCTCCAATACCTACATGGTAACCCTAGATTTAAAGGAAGCATACTTCTACATTCCTATAGAAAAAAACTCACAAAAGGTTCTTGCACTTCAGAACAGAAGTGAAACTTTATAATTTTTGTTCTCTGCCCTTTGGCTTGTCTGCTGCACCCAGTGTACTCACAAAATGCCTAGCTCCAGTGATAGCCTTCTGCACATCAAAGGGCATTCACATTTATCCCTACCTAGATGATTACCTCATTCAGTTAACAAATTTGCTTTACATCCAAAAGATCCTGACTTCACTGGGGTTCACCTTCAATATCCTAAAGTCTCAGACCATCCACTCAAACAATATTGTGTTTCTGGGGATTTTGCTGGATTCCTGTTTTCAAAAAGCCTTCCATCCTCCAGATAAGGTTACATTTCTAACTCTGTATTTCCAAAAGCTCCCTCTCAGTGAATGATCACTGCTGCATCAACTGCTTTCTTCTTCAAACCCCCCCCCCTGTTTTTTTGGTTTGTTACTTGTGCTAGGATGTATAAACATTTATTTTTTGTTATTACTAGCATTTCCCTGTCAGGGCTGACTCCCTTTCTCTGTTAACATGAAAGCTCTGAAGGGCTTGGCATCCAAACCCATCTTTAATCAGCTCAGCTCTAGCTAACTGTTTAGTCGTGTGGAAAGTACTCTCAAGCTTTGGAAGCTGGCCAGCTGTTGTATTCTGTGCTGGATATAACCCATGTAGCCACTACAGCAGTGATCATTGGAACATGTACTGTTATGGTAAGTTTATTACAGAAGTGTACTTTATTTTGGTCCCCAAGGATTGCATCAGTGAATGTCTTAGAGTGACACATTGCAGTGATATTTTCTTTGAGTGGGCTGCAAGTAAGCTGTTGTTCAAGTAAAGAAAAGTAAATTTTCTTTGGGGAAGTTAGCTGCAAGTCGTAACAGTGGGTTTTACCCTACCCATTCTTGACTTTCGTGGATGGATATAATAAGGAAGGAGGTGTCTTACCTACAAGTAGCCCAACTGGCTTTCACAGTGTTTAGGTACTGATTTTAGTTGACACAAGTCTTTCATTTATTTTTTCACATTCTTCAGTTATCTGTTTGAGTGTCACATGTGTCTGTTTTGCCAGAGGGTTTTTTATTGCATAGTGATTTGGTTTTGTTGCTTTCATTACACATGATTTAACAAATATTCCATTTTCTTCGCCCTTCATTATGTTGGATAGCAATGATGTCTCAATTGAATTTCTTGTGGACAGGCAAACAACCTCTGCAGCAAATTGTAGTAGGCCACTAAACTGTGATGACAGAAAGCCTTTAATCCTTTCTTGACTTAAAACAATTTTGATCATTAAATTAAAAAAAAATTAAAATCTGTGTGATAGAACCAGATAGACAAACAATGTTAAACAGTTGATTCTAAAGGGAGTTGAATGTATTAAATTGAGGAAACTTTTTCACCTGCATATTCCAGATCTGTTTTTATTTATTTATTATTTATTTATTTCAGTTTGATTACCAGGGAGGTCCACTGGGCTTTGGGGCCCATTTTCAGTGGAGGCCCGAGGAGAAAAGCTCCACAAAACAACAGTATTTTATTACAAAAGAGTTCAGACAAAAAATAATTTACAAAGATTAAACAGGATTTTAAGAATGGTCTACAGTAGTACAATAATTTACAATGTTTAACAGGATTTTATGAACAGTCTACAATAGTAATGTCCGATGGCAAAACATAGCAAAATAGTAACAGATTTAGTTAGGTTTCAGCACAAAAGAAAAATGAAGTAAAATATTCTGGGATGAAGAAAGCAGGAGGAGATAACTTTAGTTGCTCATGCAATTAGGAATATAGAAGAGAAGAGGAGAAAAAGATGGTCAGCCTAGGGTGATTTAGTGACTAATTCATCTAGTAAAGATAATATATGAGTAGCTTATACAGCTCGTATTTTAAGAGAGGTGAAAGAGAGTTTAATTGAGAATGGAGGTTAGCCGGGAGAGAAGGAGGAGGATGATTTGAAAGGTGCAGGTTGAAGAGTGCAGTTGCAAATTTTATTAAGATAGAGGTGAGAATGAAGTAGGCCTTTGAAGTTATCTAGGTTGTTGCAGGATCTTAGAGAGGTGGGTAGGGCATTCCATTTTTTAGCAAGGCTGAAGGATAAAAGCATTTGGCCAGCTGGGCGCTTAGGTTTTTGTACAGTGATCAGGTTTTGGTGAGAAGATCTAAGGGGTCTAGGGGGGGTTATAGGGTAGAAGAATTTTTGAAAGAGCAGGACAGTTGGTTGGATGGAACAGTAGTTTATAGGCAATGGAGAGTTGGAGAAAGGTAAGTTGATTAGGGAGTTCAAGCTAATTTAGTGGAGGGGGGAGCAGTGATGAGTGATGGACTTGGCATTGGTAGCAAATTGTAATATTTTAACTCTGTAAATTAGTTTTGAGGCTGACACATTTTGTAAGTCATCTCCCAAACGCAGAG
This sequence comes from Protopterus annectens, assembly GCF_019279795.1. NCBI lineage: Eukaryota > Metazoa > Chordata > Ceratodontiformes > Protopteridae > Protopterus > Protopterus annectens. Next base: position 547,575,038 of record NC_056742.1, on the reverse strand, counting down.
ATACGAATGTTTCTTCACTGCTCAGTAAACCTCCACTGGCCTTTGCTGATAACTCAAGTCCCAACTCCTCATATCATTGATTTTTAACATGGTCTGTTTTTCACCCTTGTAACATAAATGGTGCTGTGGATTGTTTGAGGACTGCACCCCTTCACCATCTAACTTATGTGTATTAACTCACGGTCACACAAATTAGATGAATGGGGTGAAAACAGACCATGCTGAACTTATAGATGTGCTTAGATGTGGACCCACTGATTGTGCCTTGATGAGTCATTAGTATTATTGTGAGAGAACCAAGTCATGTAAAAAAGCTAATCAGCTGTATATTTCTTATGCTGAAACAAAGAAAGGACAACTTGTGTCAAAACAGATTATCTCCAGATGATTATTCACAGCTATTGCTTTTCATGCCCACCATGGTAATCTAGTGTCAGGCAGTGTCAAGGTTCATTCTACAAGGGTCTTGTCTTCTTCGATGGTATACTGGAAAGGGGTAGACTGTAGAAGCTTTCTTGAGACAGCTGCATTATTGTTTGTGCATACCTTGGCAAAGCATTACAAACTGTATTTTTTTCTAGATTCAGGACTGGCTTTGCTGTGGCCATACTTCGGGTGCTCCTAGATCCATATCCTTCACCCTCTCAAGTTAGAAAGGCTTTGATAATTAACCCATGTAGCGTAAAAGCTACTGTAGCAGTGGGGATGATGAATATAGTACATTTGCTCAAGTTGCAATTACCCATAACGTAGTTGTTCAAATACCTCACTGCTTCAGAAGCTGCACCCTCCCTCCTCCCCCCTGGATTTTTTACATAGCTGTTGTTGGGAAATAGATTTGGTGGTTATTTCTTGTTTTTATAGCTCAGGATGAGTGCACTACTTTCAACTTTTGGGTCAGAAAGCCCTGTATATTTTTCACTATGACTGCTTTTTTTCCCTACTCAGGGCTGATCATTTGGAATTCAGAGTGGAGGTGTGGGATAGAGCCAGAGCTTTTGGTAGCTGGCCGGTTTTCTTGCCTTGGGCAAGACACAGCCCATATAGCCTAAAGGCTACTGCAGCGGTGAGGAATTTGAGAATCTACTTTTATGAGTAAGTGCAGCTTACACAAATGTACTTTGTCAGCATCCATTGTGTTTCTTGATCTTCAGGAAATATGCTAGCTCATTAGCTGGGGATCAGCTTGTTGGGTCAGATGAAACACGCAGCTCCTTTCTGAATTTTTTACACTTGTAAAGCTAAGTGCCAACATGCTAAAAAAAATGAAAATGCAGAAGAGTGAGTATTGCTGTTCCCCTTTAAACTACCTTTTAGTAGGGGGGACAAGCCCACCCACACACACAGCCTGAACTTATATATGTCCAAGTTCACCATACCTCAGAAAAAGGGAATATTCAGGGAATAACTATCTCGTACTTAGTATGTGTAAGTCATGTTCTTCGTGTTTCTCTGTTGCAGTGATCACACTTGGGTTATCTGCCTGCAGGTAGCTTTCATTTGGCCCGAATACCAGATTCTTGGGATTTCTGCGTCGGTTGCTGTCGCCTCATCCATGACGTTAGGGGTATAAACCATGCAGCCGATGCCATTACATCAGTCTTTCTTGCCGAGAAAGAGCCAGAAGCAGAAGCAGTTTGCAAGTGCGGGTCGGCTACTACCTGAATTTTTTTTTTTTTTCGAATTTTAGACCTGAAGTCTTCTAAAGCTAAGTACCCCATTGGGGATTCTTTTTTCTTGCTCTAACCAATGTTAGAAAAAATTAACAATTGTCTTCCCTGAGGAAAGCAAATACCTCACAGAGATTTTCATTCTTACTGCATCACCTGTTTAGGCCCAGACCACGACGTCCCCCGCTGCTGGTTTTGTGTCTTGTTTAACACCTGATCTATTCGGCGTCGGACTATTTGTGTAGCTAAATTCTTTCACTCTCCTTCTCCGTATTCCGAAATGGCTTCGGTAAGCCATCCGACTACCGATCTTCTGAAAAAGCGCAAAGACAAGCACAGAGACAAACTGCATAGGTCAAAAACTGCTGATGACGCTTCTGCTAAGCTAGTTGCCAGTCCGCCGGTACTCAGTGAGAAGCCTTTGCAGCCCCTGATGCCCACTTCTACAGATTCGCAGGCCTCTGCTGAGACCCATTCCATGTTCTGTATGCCGCAAGATGCTTCTTCGACTGTGGAATCTGCGGATGTCTCTACCTTGGATGGGTCCGGAGCTGACCGGTTTCTAAGGGTGTATTCCGACCTACCGATATTCATATTAAACCGACAACTTCATTTCCAACTAAAACTGCTGAGTTTCTTAGGTCCAGAGTTCGCACTACGCCTAGAAAAACCGATGTCCAAAGCGCATGCTCATGCTCCCATGCCACAAAAATAAATGCTTAGAATGGCTGAAGATCTTATTACTCTAATTGGGAGAAGCCAACTTTCCCATGCCAAAAGACAAATAATTGAATTTCCTTCTGATTCTACAGACCAGGAGTCTGATGACTCTGACCCTTCTGATTACCAAGACATACCCTTATCTACCTGTGAGGACTCAGATGCAGAATCCATTCCCTCTGCCTCTCCTCCAGAGGATTTTTCTTTTGGTGAAACCTTGCATACCTTAAGAGAGCATTTCCGCTGGGAATGCCAGGACTATCCTCAGTCCAAAAAGAGACTCAGGGAATTTTTAAATTTGCCTCAACACAGACCTCTAGCTATACCCCCTGTCCTGGATATTGTAGATGATGTCTTCTTGGAGTCCAGTCTTACTCCTGACACATTACCACCAGTTCCTAGAAAACCTGACAGGTACTACAGAGTACCTGACTGTCACAAATTTCTCTTTAAGAATCCTACTGCGGATCCAGACCATTTCCCAGGGACCTAAAGGCATTAAGGCTACAACAGCCAAAAACCCTACCCCTTCAGACAGGGATTCCAGAGCTTTAGACAGATGGGGTAAGACGGTATATACCTCTGCAACTCTTGCCATCAGTGCTTTGAATTGCCAGTTTCACATGTTGAAGTACCATCAACATATTATGGAACTAATTAAACAAAAAAATTATATTACTTCCAGATTGTGCAGAAAGTAAAGATTTACAAGAGTTAATGCATTCTGAAAACCAAATTAGTAAACATACTTTGCAGTGTGGGTTTGATCTCTTAGAAGCATCCTGCAGGGCTGCTGTCACTGGGTCTGTACTGAGAAGGCATGCTTGGCTAATGTCTTGCCTGATCATGTTAAAGCAAAATTACTAGATGCTCCATTAAATCAGGAGCGTTTGTTTGGCACAAAAGCAGAAGAAGTTCTTAAAAAGATGGAAGAAAAAGTTAAATCTGTGCAAACCGTCAAAGATTTCGTACAGGTGCAGCTACCTAGATTCAATAGGCATTGGCCTTCAAATAACTGGTCCTTTCCAGTCCCGCTCAGGCCTTCTCAGTCCAAAATAAAAAGGCGTGGTGGCTAGAGAGTAAAAAACTCACTTTTATTACCAATAAAATAAATGAATAGTTTAGGTAAGCGCTTTCGAGGTGACCCTCTTCTTTCGACCTTAATAAAAACTTCTACAAACATACAGTTTAAATACAAGTGACAGCCAATAAGAACACACAATCAGAATTAATGAGGCAAACCTCTTTTTCTTAGAAGAGGTTTTAAAGAGACAGCACTGTTCAGGCCAGGTGAAACATAAGCTTTAAAATCAACAATCCATCTAAGCTCTCTATATTCAGTTTCATTATGTAAATCTCCTTCTCTTAAGCTCTCATTAATTTTCTGTAAAACCAAGAATTTAAAGTTGTGCTGTGTACCATAATCTGATACATGTTTAGCCAGTGCATTTGTAGGTTTATTATTACGTATATCATTCAGATGTTCCATGACCCTCTCCTTCAGCATACGATTCATTTTGCCTATATAAAATGCACTGCATGAATTACACTTGGCTAGATAGTCTATGTTCTTAGTGCAACAGTCTGCATAGAAAGAAAATTCTACTGGTTTCAAGTGTATTGGATGCACAACCATGCAGGATGACCATATGTTACAACAGATTTTGCAAGCCCTACCTGCATATGTTCCTTTATGCTGTGAAATAAACCTTTCACTAGATCTGTTGTATTTGTAACATAGCCGTTGCTGTAAATTCTTACTATTTTTAAAACTGAAGCTAGGAGTGGACCCTACAACTCTACTAATATGAGGGTCTGTGAGTAAAATAGGCCAGTTTTTTTTTTACTATCTCACACGTCCTGTTAACATCACTGGAAAAAGTTAAACGCAGCCTATTCATCACCTCAGCACATTTTCCTCCATCATGTAGATTTGCAGGGAGTTCTTCAGAAAAATAGGGTTTGTTCATATTGCTATCAGGAGAGCTCACTTCTTCCATAGCCTTATCAATCTCATAGGCTTTGTAGCCCCTATTCTTAAGATCTACACGCAAACCGTCTAATGCATCTACAAGGTCTCCCCCATCAGTATATAGTCTCTTACAGCACAATACTTGATTTTTAACTATGTGTGTGTTATGTGCTTTCCCGGTTAGGTCGCCACAGCGAACTCCGGTCCGCTAATGATTGGCAGTAGAGTTTTACATGCTGGCGACAAACTACCTTCCCTTCCTTCACTTTTGCGCGGCACGGTCACACGACACGTCACAACAACGACGCCGCGAAACGCCGAGAATCAACTGTGAGGCGCTTAACTGATGAAGCACCACCACCTTCTTTCTACAGCTTTTTCTATGTAACCTAGTTGAAATGCTGCCAAACGTATTTTTGTTCACATTAATGTCCAAGGAATCAGTCTTAGTCTGAGAGTACTGTAGAGTAAAAGAGAGATATGAGGTGGTACTCCCTCGAAAATTCACAAAACTTTCTAGCTGTATCTCATTATCATGCCATATGAAAAAGATATCATCAACAAAACGTTTGTAAAAAGTGACATGTTGCTTAAACATGTCACAGCAAAAAAAAATCCCTTTCTCCCATTGGGCCATAACAGTGTTGGCATATGTATTCGCACATGCTGTACCCATAGCGACCCCCACTTTCTGGAGGAAGAACTCTTTCTCAAACAGAAATATATTATTTTCCAAGATCAAATCCAGAAGGGCACATATCATATTGACCTTGGTATTAGAAAAGTTACTTTCCTTAGTTAAGAAGTGTCTTACATTTTCAGTGCCCTCATCATTGGGGATCACTGTGAATAGAGAATTAACATCTCGCATTACAAAGAATACATTGCTGATATCAGTACTATGTCTATGACTGGCCCAGGCATACAATTGCTCCAATAACTGTTTTCTATCTCTCAGTACAGTCTACAGTGTTCAGTATGTGTGTAAGCTGTTTCTCCACATATATAGACATAGGCTCAGTCAGCCTTCCTGTGCCCGATACAATAGGTCGGAGCGGGGGATTCAAGGGATGTTTGTGAACCTTGGGTAGGCCATATATGACTGGTATAGTGGGATGCTCTACAGAAAATTACATATACAGTGAAGTCAATTTGATAAGTCATCAATAAATCATACGTATAGAAATTCAACCTGTCTATACCATTCACCTGAAATTTCTGTAGTACAGCATACACTTTGTCATCATACAACATCTTACGCATTTTCTCAAAATAATCCGTAGTGTCAAAGATGACTATCCCACCGCCCTTGTCAGCAGGCTTAATAACCAAATGTGCAGTCCTGGTTAATGTCCCTAATGCCTCACTTTCCTTCATAGTGAGATTATAAAAACAGTTCTTGGACCTCTCATTGACTGATTTTCTTAGATCATCCTCACACATCTTTATGAACGCCTCCATAGCAGGAGAATTGTTGGGTACAAAACAACTAGGTTTTTTTAATGTACATACATTTACTGTATTCACATCCCCATTCACAAAAATGGTTTTAAGCATTATGTTCCTGGCAAACATATTTAATAGTAGAATTGTATCAACTAAATTCATCTTGTTAGCTGGAACAAATGATAAGCCTCTATTTAAAATAGAATTGCTCTACAGTTAAATCCACTGAAGACAAGTTGAAAATCAAATTATTCACTTGCAAGTGCGTGTGGTTGGACCCTTGTAAGCTGAGGGGTTGGATTGTACCCACCCTCGTCTCCTGCGACTCCGAGACCTCCCCACCCGTATGTCCTGCCTTATAGATAGGGCCTTGTCCAAAAAAACACTGAGTGATGGGAACCATCTATAACCCTGTTTATTTATATTGCCATTATTAACTGTTGTTAATACCTTTGGTCTAACAGCAGGTTCTGTGCTTGACAAGCCTATGTTGCCACCCTGTACATTACTAGACACCAAAGAGGTGTTAGTGTTCTACAGACATGTTCTGTACATCGGCATTTAAGTTAATACACAAACCAGCATTATCAGCAGTATTCATTGCATCACAAGTATTTACATTACTTCTATCAAAATAAATTTCAACCTGATTGTCCAGGGACAAGGAGACTCGTTCTCTATGCTCCAATAGTTCTATCGACTCATGAAGTGAGTCTTGTTCTTTTGAGTCAAATGGCATAGATATTTCAACTTCCAAGTTGTATTGGCTCAGCATTGTTTCCACAAGCTGTGCTTTATCTGAGCTACAGTTAGTGTTCAAATTTGAACTGTTAGCTACTGTCCCAGTGGAGCGCCGTATATCATTGCCTGTACTAGAGGAAGGCTGTTGCATCAGTTTTGGCACCTTACTGAGATTGCTCTCATTGTTACAATTATGGGGAGCATTACTGGTATTGCTAGCAGCGTCGCTAAATGAGCGCTGCACTTTTACCTGCATGCTACCTCCATTAACATGGCTCCTTACATCAGTCGGTTGTCCCGCCACCATCGAGCTAGCAGGCAAGCCCATTGGCTGAGCTGTCCTGGGCCAGGAAAAGACATTCCCGACTCGAAAATCAGTGAAGTTCCTTTGAAATTTTTTTGTTTTTTTCTTTTTCAAGTTTTCTCTCATAGAAAGAAACAGTGAGTAATAAATCATCCATGAGTTGGGTGTAGGCTTCACCTTTGTACGTGTCCATAAATTGAATTGTGAGATTGTTAATCTCACTCGCTAAAGCCTCTTCTTTGGGTAGAAAGAAGTCATTAATCAGTAGCATATAGTCAATCTTTAATCGCAGGTTCAAGACCTGCCACTTTTTCAGAAGCTCAGGATAACTATCGCCATAAGAGGGCATTTTAAGCACCCTAAGCCCTCTAGGTATCACTTAATGGAAAACAGCTGCTTCAAAGTGATAACGCTGGCTTAAGAGACATTTATGCTTATAGAGTTTGTCCTCCAAATCCTTCAAAATAGCTCTATAAGCAGACATTTCATCCAAGCTATAGCTGTTGGTAACAATATCCTCCTCACTAAAGAATATATTGCTAAGAGGGTTGGCAAAATTACCAGCTGTAGTAGCAGACTTTTCAGTCTGTGCTCTTCTTTCTCCTTCAGTAAGATGCATAGTCGATCCCCTATTCAGAGCAAAATCCATCCTTGCCATATCACTCTCAGCCATGGTTCCACCAAACAGACAAAATAAAGTTCTCATAAAATGAGAAGAAAGTGGCGGAACCAACAAACCCCAAAAATATAAATAGTCAAAAGTAAAAAGGCGTGGTGGCTAGACAGTAAAAAATTCACTTTTATTACCAATAAAATAAAATAAATGAATAGTTTAGGTAAGCGCTTTCAAGGTGACCCTCTTCTTCAGACCTTAATAAAAACTTCTACAAACATACAGTTTAAATACAAGTGACAACCAATAAAAACACACAATCAGAATTAATGAGGCAAACCTCTTTTTCTTAGAAGAGGTTTTAAAGAGATGGCGCTGTTCAGGCCAGGTGAAACATAAGCTTTAAAATCAACAATCCATCTAAGCTCTATATATTCAGTTTCATTATGTAAATCTCCTTCTCTTAAGCTCTCATTAATTTTCTGTAAAACCAAGAATTTAAAGTTGTGCTGTGTACCATAATCTGATACATGTTTAGCCAGTGCATTTGTAGGTTTATTATTACATATGTCATTCATATGTTCCATGACCCTCTCCTTCAACATATGATTTGTTTTGCCTATATAAAATGCACTGCATGAATTACACTTGGCTAGATAGTCTATGTTCTTAGTGCAACAGTCTGCATAGAAAGAAAATTCTACTGGTTTCAAGTGTATTGGATGCATAACCATACAGGTTGACCATATGTTGGTCTTAGGTGTATGACTTCTCAGTCTAAACCCAGGGGAAGCAGACCACCAAGACTACAGTCTCAGGGTATGCAGAGATCTAAACAATGGAGTGTTTCTGCCTCAAAACCAGGGAGTGGTAAGCCACCCCCTTATGGAAAAAGTTCACAATGTCTTTCCAGTTATCCTTCCCAGCCATGCCCAAGTACTTGCGCACCTAAGAGGAAAACTCTCCCTTCATGCAAAAAACTGGATGTCCATTACTCAGGACAGATGGGTTCTAAACATTGTATCCCAGGGATACAGATTCTACTTCCGCTCACTGCCAACTCCAAGCAGGTTGCCAGACCTTCCTCCAAACCAGTGGGCATAGGCTCAAAAGCATATACGTTCCCTTCTCCATATCAGGGCTATTCAGTTTGTTCCAGTAGAACAAAGGGGACAGGGTTTCTACTCCAGACTGTTCCTGGTGCCCAGAAATGAGGGCTCTTGATGCCCTATCCTGGATCTATCTATTCTCAACACCTTTCTGGTGGTTCCAAAATTCAAAATGCTTACACTGCAACAGCTTCTTTCTATGCCAGCCATGGGTGCCTGGTTAGTCACCCTAGACTTAAAAGAAGCTTATCTGCACATCTCCATAAGGGAGTCTTGCAGGAAATATCTACATTTCAGGGCAGGCTGTATGCACTGTCAGTTCTCTGCACTTCCCTTTGGCTTATCTACTGCGCCCAGAGTATTCACAAAATGCCTGGCTCCAGCCATTCCATACTGCAGGCAGAGAAATATTCAAATCTAGCCATACTTGGATGATTGCCTGATTCAGGTGGACAGTCAGGAATTGCTACTTCAGCACCTGGCATTTGTAAAAGGACTTCTAACTTCACTGGGATACACCAACAACGAAAAGAAATCACAACTGGTGCCCAGCCAACAAATTGTATTCCTGGGAGCAAGCTTGAACACAACTTCCCAGATGGCATTCCTCACTCCAGAAAAGCAGGTCCATTTACAAACTGTTTCAAACTAATGGCCAACAAAACCCAGCTATCTGCAAGGAAAATACTGCAAGCCCTAGGGTTCATGGCCTCATGCATTCTACTAATTCCATGTGCAAGACTGCATATGAGGAAATTTCACTGGTACTTAAAAAGTCTCTGTTATCAACATTCTCAGGACCTGGAAACAGTGATTCCTATAGCTTGTCTAAGGGCAGAGTTCCTTTGGTGGGCAGAAGCATGCAACCACAACAAGGGACTTCCTTTCACTCAACCCTTCGCCGCCCAAACCCCGACAACAGATGCATCAGACTATGCATGGGGGGCTCACATGGCAGGCAATTGCATTCAAGGCAAATGTAGCCCAGAAATAATTCCCCTGCATGTCAGTCAAAAAGAGATGCTAGCTGTACAGAATGCTATGACAGTCTTCAAATACCTTATCCTTCCAGGACAGCTCCTGATAAATACAGACAACACACAGTTATGTGGTACATAAACAAGCAGGGCGGAACTCATTTCTACCCACTCTCCAGGTTAGCCATAGCTCTGTGGAACACATCCAAGTGCACCTACAATTCCTGCCAGGCAAGCATATTTCACTGGACCCTCACGAGTGGAAACTGAAACTCAACTCATTCAAACATCTAACCCAGAGGTGGGGAACACTTGAGGTGGTCCTTTTTGCCTCCCCCCAAAATTGCCAGTTGAGCACATTTTGCACTAGGAACCCTCACAGCAGAGCCTGGAAGGTGGATGACCTATCCTTTACATGGAAAAAAACTCTCAATTTATGCCTTTCCTCCTGCCGCTCCTCTCAAGAGTACTACTCAGAATCAAACAGGACAGGCCAAGGACAATCCTTATTGCACCAGACTGGCCACACCAGCACTGGCACCTACTCCTACGTAGTCTGACAGCAGTGCCACCCTGGCACCTACATCACAGACCTTCTCTGCTGTCTCAGCAGGAGGGGCAGATTTTGCATCCACAGCTGCAAACCTTAAACCTTGCAGCCTGGCTTATTCCCTAAATGCACCACCAGCATCCCTCAGCAAACAGGTGCTGGACGTCATGCTTGAAGCCAGAAGGCCTAGTACTAGGAAATCCTATGCTGAAAAGTGGAAAAGATATTGTTCTTGGAGTCAGTCTCAAGGAAAGGACACAGCTGTATCCACCTTACCTCATATCCTTGAATTACCTAGCAGGGCTGCTCCAGAGAGGCCTATCCTTCTCATCCATTAAGATCCATGCCTCTGCCATCTCAGCTTATTATAATACTGAGCCTCCTCTCTTCTCACCCTCTCATCAAACGGTTCCTGAGAGGAGCTATTTAAGGCCCCCTAGGAGAGCTCCCACCTGACCTGGGACCTTAACTTTGTACTGGAGAAGCTCACACTTCCCCCCCCCCCTTTGAACCTACTGCTTCAGTAGAGTTAAAATTCCTCTCTTGGAAAACAGCCTTACTTCTAGCTATTACTTCAGCAAGAAGAGTGTCTGAGTTACAGGCACTAATAGCGGTGGAGCCCTTCATTATTTTCCATGCTGACATGGTTTCCCTCAGGACTAACCCTTCCTTTATGCCCAAGATGGTATCCAGTGTGGCTCTAAACCATTCCATCCATTGCCAACCTTTTTCCCTAATCCTCAGAATAAAGGAAAAAGTATCCTGCACTCCTTGGACATGCACAGACAGCTCAGGTTCTACCTTGACAGAACTAAGTCTTTCAGAAAATCTGACCAGCTGCTACTCAGCTTTGCTGTAGGGACAGAGGGCAAGGCCATTTCAAAGCAAACCATTTCCAAATGGATAGCACACTGCATCCATTTCTGTTACAAGCACCATGGAAAACCTAACCCTCTGGGAATCGGAACTCATTCCACTAGAGCTACTTCAACCTCTACAGCCTTTCTCAGGGGAGTCCCTACCAGGGACAATCCTGGAAGCTGCAACCTGGAGTTTTGTACACACCTTCATCAAGCATTACCACTTACTATTTTATCTAAATCCAGAGCTGGATTTGCTACAGCAGGCTTACAAGGCATGCTAGCCAGCCCTAACACCTCTTGACTGCCTCCACCCTTCCTCAGCTTTGGGAATCAACCCAAGTGTGATGACTGCAACAGTGAAACACGAAGAACATAGTACAATTGTGTACACTTACATAAGTATAGATGTTCATGTGTATTCACTGTTGCAGTCCTGGTTTCCCTCCCTCCATCCCCCTGGATTTCTGTATCCTTTCTACCTATCCTCTTTATGGCCATCTTTTATGGCAGGGGTATTTACTTTTTACTGGAGGTGTTCCACACCAAGTAATAGCTTCCTATTTTGGGGGCTCCTGACATCTGGGGCAAGAAAAACTGATGTAATGGCGTTGGCTATGTTTTATATCCCTGACGACCTGACGTCACGGAAGAGGTGACAGCAACCGATGCAGAAATACCAAGACTCTGGTATTCGGGCCGACTGAGGGCTACTTGCAGGCAGATAACCCAAGCGTGATGACTGCAACAGTGAATACACTCAAATATCTACATTTATGGTAAGTGTACACAACTGTACTTTCTGGCCATTCAGTCTCAGCATTATGGGACTTACCAAAGTGGGTTCCAACATTTCAAATGGTTATAGAAACATACAGTACTGGTGCAGGACATAATGTTACAACATGCACTCTCATAGGTCATACACACCTCCAAATGGTAGCTTTAGAGAGTAGCTGAACTGGAGTGAAAGCAAAAATAATCTCAGTCCTAGACACTCCAACCCTCCAAGGAGTGTCCCGGCATAATTCAGCTACTGCGGTAAGAGTGTAACTTAACTTTTGTTTGTTATGCATTGTTTTTCCATTTTTCTGGATGTCTGAGTGGGTATATTTTGTGGAACTTGTCTTATATTTCCTAAGTTACTTTTATTCTATCAGGCCCTTACCATATATCTGTGATAATTATGTTCCATTTCTAGGATAGCTGGAAGTAGTAGCACTGTTATATAAAATACTTGTTCTATATTACCTACACAGCAGCTGTGGTCCTTGTTGTCTCGCTCTCTTTTTTGGGATATAGACTTTAAATTCAAGTTTATTAACCAAGTAACTCTACTTAGGTAATGTAAATGAACAAGGAGGCCGTGGATTTAAAAAAAAAAAAAAAAAGATACAGTTGCATTATTATAAATGTAGCCTTCTGGCTGAGAAGCATTAGTAGTAAACAGTAATAGAAGCCACATGTCAGTGAGTATTACACATTATTGTCGTCATAGTCTACAGTGTGTTGAATCTCCAGTTGTTTCATTTTACTGTTTTTTCTTTTTAGTTTATCATTATCAGGTCCTATGGCTGCCTATGTGAATCCACATGGATATGTGCATGAAACTCTTACTGTGTACAAAACTAGTAATTTAAGCCTTATCGGTCGTTCTTCTACACAGCACAGTTGGTTTCCTGGGTAAGGATTCTTCATTAAACATGCTTTACTTAAGTGACTATCTTTTGTTGTCCTGAGTATGTATAAATGGGTTTCCTTAAGTTCCTAAGCTATACTTGGAGGTACTGAATCAACAGTGTGTGTGTGTGTGTGTGTGTGTGTGTGTGTGTGTGTGTGTGTGTGTGTGTGTGTGTGTGTGTGTGTGTGTGTGTGTGTGTGTGTGTGTGTGTGTGTATGTATGTGTATGTGTACCATTATCTATGTTCCAAATTGTCATATGATTGAATAATTTTGTATGTGTAGAGAAAACACAAATGATTTTGAAAGTCAAACTTTTTCATTTGTATGTGTTCAGACAAATCCAGATTAAGATGTACATTTAAAATAAAATAATCTACTGTCTGACAGTGAACGATGTATTAAAACAATCTATTGCTCACTGAACATTTCACAAAACCATTTTATTTAACACCAAGTTAGCTCTCTCATCCTGCAACTTCAAACTATCTGATGATATGACAAAAGTAGTTAGCATTGTTTTAGTTGCAGGAGATTTTTTTTTTATTTCTTATACATAATATATAGTTAAATTCTGCAGTTTGTGATGCTCGAAATACAGGTATAACAATTAATATAACAGAATCATTGTACATATCCAAAGATTATGATTACAGTGTGACCAGCACAGTGGTGCACAGTTAACTTTTTTTGCATCATACCACTGGGTTCTGTGTTTTGGTTCCTGGCCGGCATTATGTCTTTGCAAAGTCTGCATACCCTGCTGTGTCTGTGTGTTTTTCATTGGATGTTGTGGTTTCTTTCAACATCCCAGAAGATAATCCATATATAAACTGGTGGGTCAACAAGTTGTCTGTAGGTTTGTGCATGCCTCCATCCAGCAATGGACTGACATCACATCCAGAATTAATTCTCTACTGTGCATCATTTGAGTGGCAAGATAATCTCTGGATGTCCTTCTCTGTATCACTGTTGCAGTATTCTATACAGAAGGGATGTCCTGCCCTGGGCAGCCCCTCGCTCAGCCAGTATAAATAAGCTTAAAAAGAGATCTTGTTTGCGCCTTACTTCATGTTTATGCTTCCCGCATAGAATGTAGGGCATAAAAGGGACATACAGACATAACTACCTAGAACTTCTTTTGCCACCAGTTTGAACGCCATTTTTGCCAGTTGGTTTGAACGCTTTGTTGTTGTAATTAATATTTAGCCAGATAAGTGCCCCATTGGGGTTATTTTTATTTTACTGTCTTGGTCTTGTATTTTATATCACTACGTAGAGTTCATGTCATCCAAGAGGGTAAAAAATATGATTGTGGGAGGCAGATTCCACATAAGGATCATTATGAAGTGTGTCCTTTTTGTTTGGGCATGTCACATAACCATACCTCTTGTAGTATCTATAACAAATTTCTGCCTAAGACACTCAAAAGCCATTTGTCTTCTCTGGCCATTTATCTTGAAAACCAGTGGCTTAGACAGCCTAGGGTACTATGGCAGAATCCTTTAACCCTGAGATACTCCTGCTAAGGTAAGAAGAAGGCCAAGAGGTCATGGCTGGATTCTTTAGCTGTCCAGCCTCCAGTGGACATCATTCTAGAAGCAAGAAATAGCTTTGTAGGTTGTTCAGTGTTTACTTTGCATTCCTCTGCTGCGACCCCGCCAGAGGCCAGTATGGATCTGTTTTTTCATGCATCCTCTGAGGCTTTGCAGGCATCTGCTCGGGTGTTGAGGGGGAACCATGGTTGATTATCTCAGAAGGTCCTAGAGGGAATCCACAAATATTGGTCAGGGAGGAAGTTCTGGGGTCTCTTCTGTAATCTCTCCAGGGGTTGGAACCTCTGGCATTTGTTAAGGCTGATATCCCTTTTAAGAAAAGACAAAACCTGATGCATGTTTCGTTCTGTCGTATGGATAATCAAAGGGAATGGCAAGAGTTTACTCGGGGCTTGTTCTCTGCCATAATGGCCCTAGAGCCTCCTCAAGGGGTTTCAGTACCCATTCCTTTTTGGACCTCCACCCCTTCTAAATTATTTAGGGAACCAGATTTCTTGGATGTGGATTCCCTATCTAGGGAGGGGTCTTTGCCATATTCTTCACAGATGCCTTCATCTTTGGCTTATGGCCCTGATGAAGAGGAGTCATTTAACCCTGAGTCTCTTTTTGAGAAATTGTCCTTTGGGGACTCAATTGCTAGGATGATTGAGTTCTTTAAGTGGTATTCTTCTCAAGTGTTTCATATTCAGAGAAGATTTTATGAGTTGCTTCAGATGGGTACCCCTAAACCATCAGCAGTTCCTCCTACATTGGCTGCCTTGTTAGATACTTTCATTGCTGATTCCTAATCTCCTGACTCTTAGCCTCCTGCTCCTAAGAAACCTGACAGGTTCCATAAGGTTACTGAGGATTGTCTATTTTTATTTAAATGTCCTTCTGCTGTGGTGTCAGTCTCTTCTGACAAACCTTCTAAATGTTTGCCCTCTTCCAAACGTTTGCCTTCTGATAAGAATAGCAGGGCAATGGAGAGGATTAGGTTCATAGGTAAGTACTAGGCTGTCGGCCTTAGGGCCTAGCCAAACGAGTTCCCTGGCTTTCACCACCCAAGAAAATTATTATCTTGTGCCCCTGTCAAGCAAAGCCACAGCAGTGATTCCCGGGGTGAATTTGCTATTACCCATCCACTTGTCAAGATTTCTCTTAAAGAGGGCTAATGAGCTATGCTTGACATGAATGGGCAGCCTATTCCAGAGCAGGGGAAGTCTCTGGGACAGGAATCTATCCCTCCAGCATGTATTGTTTATTGTGGTGACAAGGTTTAGATCCCTGGAGCATGTGGCTCGGAGAGATTGGGGTTTCTTTAAGTGTAGCATGTCCATCAGGTCTGGGTTAGACATGGCTTTGTACATTAGGCAGAGGTTGCCTCGGAGTAGGCGATATGCGACAGACTAGAGCTGGAGATTTTTTGAGACAGTCGGCGTATGGCATTTGTTTGAGGCCGGTAATCCTCTTAGTGAGGTTTTTCTGTGGCATTTCCAGCTGTTGCAGATGTCTTGCGAGGTACATGTCAAATGGGGCATTGTACACTATGATGGGCCTAATAAGGGATGAGTAGAGAGGAACAATGACCTCTCTTTCTGGAGGAGAACCCCTTTGTGATGAGGTGTGCCATGTGGAAAGATTTCCTGACTACTGTGGCGACATGATTATCAAAGGAGAGTCTACTATCCACCTGTGTCCCAAGGTCTCTTATCGCACTTTCGGTGTTTAGTAGGCTACCGCTTATGTGGTAGTTCATGGTACGGTATTTTTACCAAAGGGGATGACAGTGCACTTCTTGGCATTGAGCTTTAGGCCATGACTTTGACACCAAGCATCAGTCTCAGTGAGGTCTCTTTGTAGAATGTCCACATCCTTAGGTGAATCAGTTATGGCTCCTACTTTGCAGTCGCCTGTGAATTTCATTAGCCAGAGACCAGTTGTATTTGCCTGGACTTCAGAGCAGTAGATACCGAACAGGAGGGGACCCAGGACCGAACCTTGTGGTACTCTGCTTGTCACTGGTCTGAAGTTGGATTTGGAGTCGGCTACTTTCACTGTGTGGGTTTTGTCAGTGAGCCAGCTGGCCACCCATCTTGTGACATAGGGATTTATACCTAGTCCAGTGAGTTTATCTATAATACCAAAGTGTTTGATGGTGTCAAAAGCCTTGGTGAGGTCAAGATAGGCTGTGTGCACTATCTTACCCTCGTCTACGACTTTAGTGACTGCTTTGAAGAAGTCAGTCAGGTTTAGGAGGCATGATCTACCCTTTAGAAACCCAAACTAAGTGGGGTCCAGAGTTTGGAGGTTACCTTTTTTGTCTTTGTTTATAATCTCTAGGATGATGTGTTCCATGGCCTTGCAGACCAAGCTTATCAGGCTAATGGGGCGGTAGTTCCCGGGGACTTTGGTGGAACCCCCTTTGTGGAGTGGGATAACTGTGACTGTGTGCCACTCCTAAGGCACAAAGCCTGAAGTGAGGTTATGGTTGAACATGGTACTTAGGTGGGGTGCCAGTTCGTTCTGTAGTTCATGCAGAATGCAGCCTGGGATGTTGCCTGGTCCCATAGATGCTGTGTTCTTGGCTTTGGAGAATGCGGTCTTCACCTGTGCTGCCGTGATTTCAGGGGGATGTTCATCGTGCATACAGTCATAACAGATGGGGTTATCCTGCCGTCAGGCGGGCCCTTGGTCGGCCGAATTCCAAAGTCTAGGTCCGGCGTCAGTTGTCGTCGCTTCCTCCCTGACGCCAGTGCGGCAGGGGTATAAAAGAGGCAGCTGATGCCATTTTCTTCGGTCTTTCTTTATGCGCGGTGCCCGAAGCAGAAGCAGTTCGCAAGTGCCGGTCGGCCAGCTCCTGAGATTTACGAAAGTATTTCAGCCGAAGTCTTCTTGAAAGCTAAGTACCCGCTAGGGAAACTTTTCTTGCCTCAGACCGATGTCAGACAAAGTTAATAATTGTATTTCATGTGGGAAGCAAATACCGCATAAGGATTTCCACTCTTACTGTATACCTTGCTTAGGCCCAGACCACGACGTCTCGGCCTGCCGTTTTTGTGCTAGATTCAACAAATGTACTATTAAGCGTCGGGCGGAGTTCGCCCTTCACTTTTTTGGCAAAAAATGTAATTATATTATGTCATCGGATACTCTGACTCCAGTTTTGAACAAAAAATGCAAAGATAAGGACCGGCATACGAGGTCCGCACCACCTACTGATACCACGCTAAGGCCGACTACCGGTTCTCCGGTACTCAGCGAGGCGCCTACGCAGCCCCTGAGTACCGATGACAATGCATTACCGGTGTCTTCAGTACCCGAGGTCGCAGACTCCTCGGCCCCCATTCCTACTACAGATACCGACGCCACTCCTGGCGGGGAAACTCAGAATTTAGACAGGCCTGCCATTTCTCAAGGGGTCTTCAGGCCTTCCTCCTTCTCTGTTAAAGCCTTCACTAAATCTAAAACAGCCATGAAAACCAAAAAAACAGGTTCCTCAGACACCCGCTCAAGGCACCATGCCTATAAAGCAGATGCTTAAAATGGCTGAGGATTTGATTACTCTTATCAGGGGTTCTCAACCCCCCTCTGACAAAAGGCCTAGATTAGAGGAAGACTACCCTTCCTCAGATCAAGCTTCTATTACCTCAAAACTATCTGAGGACCAGGATTGTGCCTATTCTCCATTCAAAGACTCTGATGCAGAGGAGTCTATTCCCTCGGTCTCCCCCCCCTGAGGACTTCTCTTTTGGGGAAACCCTGCATACATTGAGGGAACACTTTCACTGGGAAGGCCAAGATTACTCAGATTCCAAGAAAAGGCTCAGGGAATTTCTTCTGCTTCCCCAGCATAGGCCTCTAGCTATCCCTCCTGTTTTAGATATATTGGATGATGTGTACACAGAAGCCAGCCTTAATCCTGATTCTTTGCCTCCAGCTCCTGTTAAACCAGACAGGTATTACTGGGTTCCTGATTCTCACCAGTTCCTATATAAAAGCCATACTGCTGACCCAGAAACTATTTCACAGGGTCCCAAGGTAATTAAGGCCTCTACTGCTAAAAACCCATTACCTTCAGAGAGAGATTCCAGATCTTTAGAAAGGTGGGGGAAAAAGGTTTACACCTCGGCCACTTTAACCATGAGGGCATTAGACTGTCAGTTCCATATGTTAAAGTATCAACAGTTTTTGATATCTCAGCTGAAAAGCAAAATGACACAACCAGAACAACCAGATTTAAAAGAGTTGCAGGATTTGTTACATGGTGCAGAGCAAGTGGGTAAACATACCTTGCAGTGTGGTTTTGATGCTTTAGAGGCCTCATGTAGAGCTGCGGTTATGGGGTCTGTTATACGTAGGCATGCTTGGCTCAAAGAGCAAACCTTACCAGATCATGTCAAAACTAAATTATTAGATGCACCTCTTCAAAAAGATGTATTGTTTGGTGTTAAAGCAGAGGAGGTGCTAAAGAAAATGGAGGAAAAAGCGAAATCAATGCAAACAGTGAAAGATTTCCTGCAGGTACAGCCTCCACGTTTCAGCAGAAACTGGCCTTCACAAATTGTTCCTTTCCAGCCACGGACAGACCTCAAAGGGGCAGATACAGGCGTCCAAGGGGTAGAGGGCAACCTCAAGGATCTTTCAGAGCCAGACAGTGGCAAGCACCAACCCCAAGAGGTGGAGAAGATAGATCACAGTCTTTCAGAAAACAGACACAATGACTTCCCCCTACACCTGCCAAGCAAAGCTTTAATGGCAGCACCTTTGGGTGGAAAACTGACATTATTCTCAAATATTTGGCATATTGTTACAAAAGACAAATGGATTCTGGACATTATAGACAGAGGCTACAGGTTCCACTTTCACACCCTTTCAAAAAAGAGAGGCATGCCAAACCTGCCACAAAATCAAAGGGCAGAGGCACAAAAACAAATTTCAGCTCTCATGGAAATGAAAGCAATTCAAGAGGTACCTGCAAAAGAACAAGGTCAAGGGTTTTATTCCAGACTATTCCTGGTACCAAGGAAAGACAAAGATTGGAGACCTATCCATCCTAAACGCATTTCTACAGGTGCCAAAATTCAAGATGCTCACATGCCCAGCCTGGGAAGAAGCTGCTGTAAAGGAGTCTTGGCTGGTAACAGTGGACCTCAAGGAGGCATACCTGCATGTCCCTATCAGACAAGATTGCAGAAGATACCTCAGATTTCTTGCAGGTTCAACCCATTACCAATTTTCTGCATTGCCCATTGGCTTATCTACTGCGCCCAGAGTGTTTACGAAATGCCTGGCATCAGTAATCGCCTTCTGCAGACTACAAGGGATACAAATCTACCCATTTCTGGACGACTGCCTGATCCAAGCGGACAGCAAGGACATACTACTGCAGCACCTGGCGTTTGTAATAAAACTGTTGAACTGCCTGGGATACACAGCCAACAAAAATAAATCAAAACTAATACCCTCTCAACAAATAATTTTCCTGGGTGCCAACGTGGATACAACCACCCAGATGGCCTACCTCACGCCAGACAAGCAAGGGCAACTGTCTCAATACTTCAGAAAAATGGCAACTTACACCAGGCTAACTGCAAGGAAAGTCTTGCAGGCTCTGGGATTCATGGCATCTTGCATCCTACTTATCCCATGTGCAAAGCTGCATATGAGGAAACTTCAATGGTACCTAAAAAACTTATGGTCTCAACACAGCCACAGCTTGGGAGCAGTTATACCACTCATTTCATGCCTTCAAAAGGAATTTATGTGGTGGGCTCAAGCTTGCCAAAGAAACACAGGACTTCCTTTCTGTGTACCTCAAGCAACTCAAATCATCACAACAGACGCCTCAGACTACGCATGGGGAGCACACATGACAAATCAGTGCATTCAGGGAAAATGGGCACGAAAAGAGAAGCTCCTTCACATCAACCAAAAGGAAATGCTAGCCGTGCAAAAGGCTATTATGACCTTCAAAGTCCTACTGCATCCAGGCCAGCTATTAATAAGGACAGACAACACCACAGTGATGTGGTACATAAACAAACAGGGGGGAACTCATTCATACCCCCTGTGCAGGCATGCCATGACCCTGTGGAACACAGCACTGGAATTGAAAATTCAACTACAGGCACAATACCTGCCAGGGAAGGAAAACACACTGGCAGACAACCTAAGCAGAAATATGACAGATCCACACAAATGGAAGTTGCATCCTCAAATGTTCACAAAGATAACTCCAGCATGGGGGCAGGCAGACATAGATCTCTTTGCTACCCACAGAAATTGCCAGTTGAAAAAATTTTGTTCAAGGACCTATCATCCACAGGCCTGGAAAGTGGACGCACTTTCCTTCAATTGGGCAACATTGACAGTCTATGCCTTCCCGCCTCTTCCTCTGCTGCCCAAAGTTCTATTAAAAGCCAGAGCAGAGAGGCCGAAAATGATTCTCATTGCTCCAGACTGGCCAAGGCAACACTGGTATCCACTCCTGAAGAGCCTGACACATTCCCCACCATGGATCCTACCTCTAGTCCCTCTTCTGTTGTCCCAGCACAACTACAAAACTCTTCACAGCCATCTCAAAACTCTAAATCTAGCTGCATGGAGAATTCCTTGATTTCCCAACAGTTTCTACTCTGCAAGGAGGTGCAGGATGTCATCTTGGAGGCCAGAAGACCTTCTACTAGAAAGGCCTACTGCGCCAAATGGAAACGATTTTGTGCCTGGAATCAAAAGAAGGGACAGAATCCTTGGGTAATAAATATACCTCAAATTTTACAGTACCTAGCTGAGATGTTAAACAATGGACTTTCCTTCTCCTCCATCAAGATCCACGCTTCAGCCATTTCTGCACAATACAACACAGATCCTCCTTTATTCTCTCATCCTCTCTTAAGGCAGTTCCTCAGAGGGGCAAAGAATATAAAACCCCCAAGGAAACTACCAGTCCCTGCTTGGGACCTCAACTTCATATTGGAAAAGCTGACCCTTCCTCCCTTCGAGCCAGCTTCTTCATCAGAGTTACAGTACTTGTCATGGAAAACAGCCTTTCTTCTGGCTATCACCTCAGCTCACAGGGTTTCAGAGCTACAGGCCCTCATGGCTGTGCAACCATTCATCATTTTCCATCAGGACAGAGTTTCCTTATGAACCAACCCTACCTTTATGCCAAAGGTAGTATCCAGTGTAGCTTTGAATCAGACTATCCACTTACCTACCTTTTATCCTAATCCACAAAACAAAGGGGAGAGACTACTACATTCCTTGGACATTCACAGACAACTTTGTTATTATTTGGACAGGACAAAGCCATTCAGGAAATCTGAGCAACTCTTTGTGTCCTATGCTGCAGGTGCTCAAGGAAAGGCTATTTCCAAGCAGACAATTTCAAAATGGATAGCCCACTGCATACGCTTTTATTACTCATTTCATGGAAAAACTGTGCCTGCATGCATCAGATCCCACTCCACCAGAGCCACAGCTACCTCTGCAGCCTTCCTCAGGGGGGTCCCTACCAAGGATATTTTGGAAGCAGCCACCTGGAGTTCAGTGCACACTTTCTCCAAGCACTATCACCTCCCACTATACTCTAAATCTAGAGCGGGCTTTGCCACAGCAGTCCTGCAGGGCATCCTAGCCCCTCCTAGTTCCACTTAGTGCCTACCACCCTTACTTAGCTTTGGGATTCTATCCATCTGTTATGACTGCAGTTGTATGCACGATGAACATAGTACAGTTTTGTACCTACCATAAATGTAGATGTTCGAGTGCTCATACAGCTGCAGTCCAGGTTACCCTCCCTCCAAGCCCTCTTAGGACAGGCCTTATGACAAACCCTTTTCAAATAACCTTTTGGGGTACTCTTTTATGGTGTATTTGCTTGCAACTACTGTTTTTGATTTATAAACATTACATTTTTGCATAACATTATGTTTGCCTTCCTTCTGGGGGCACCTGACATCTGGGGCAAGAAAAACTGAAGAAAATGGCGTCGGCTGCCTCTTTTATACCCCTGCCGCACTGACATCAGGGAGGAAGTGACGACAACCGACGCCGGACCTAGACTTTGGAATTCGGCCGACCGAGGACCTGCCTGATGGCAAGATAACCCCATCTGTTATGACTGCAGCTGTATGAGCACTCGAACATCTACATTTATGGTAGGTACAAAACTGTACTTTTGCAATCATATGGGATGGGCCCTTCGGGGGGTGAAGTTAGCACTGAACCTGTCTGCCAGGATGTTGGCAATATCAGTTGGTTCGGTATATGTAATGCCATTGTGCTGTAGTTCAGAGCAGATCTGAGTGTTGTCATTGAGGTTCTTGACATAGCTGTAGAATTGTGGTTGTCTTTAGAATCCAAGGCTATTTTATTTTTGTAACTAGCTTTGGAGGATTTTATGAGGGATCTCAGCTTCTTGCTGTGGCTGACCAGGGAGTTCCTGCAGTCATGGTAATTTACTCTTTGCTGCAACAGTTTCTTCCTTCTGTTGTAGTGCTTGTTTATGGCAGGGGACCACCAGATTGGCTTCCTTTTTCTGGAGAATAGCGTCTTGGTTCTTTTGGGGATGGCACGGTCCATGCAGTTGTGTATGTGCTTATACAGTGCATTTGTATATGATTCAGCAGTCGTGACTTAAGAAGCATGAAGTTGGCTTTGGAAACGTTTTTTACGGTGGTTTCCTTAATGGAGAAGGGGGGACAGGATATGGATGTCTACGGTGATTAGCTTGTGGTCGACTTGACCAGCGAGGAGTTGACCTCTGGCGTGGAGCATCTATTACCCATATTGGTAATGACCAGGTCCAGGATGTTGCTACCCCTTGTAGGGGTATGGACAAACTGGTCCAGGCCGTTGGAATTGATGAATTCCAGAAAACATTGGACAAATGAGGTAGTACATGAGTAGTTTTTTCAGTTAATGGAGGGGTAGTTGAAATCTCCCAAAATTAGGGTATTGGGCTGTATCTTAATATTATCCAGTATATCGAGAAACATGGAGTGGGCGTCCTGGGGCATGGTGGGGGATCTGTAATATGCTACGACCTGGATTGCAGTCGTGCCCAGTGTTAATTGTACTTGGATAATTTTGGAGGCAATATTTTGAACAACTAGCCTGGAGGTGTGAATATCCTTTATGAATATGGGCACGTCTCCTTCTTTAGTATTTTGGTCCGGGTTGGGTGGCCGAAAGGTGTGGTAAGAATTGTAGCCTGGTAATGCAGGGGTGCTCTCTGGAGCTTTAAACTAGGTCTCTGTCACTGCACAGATGTCTATGTTCTCCATCTTAAGGAGATCCTTGAGTGTGTGCATTTTGAGGTTTAGAATTCTAGCATTGAGTAGCATTACCCTTAGATGTCGCTTGTTTATGTCTACTATGGTGGTGCATTTGACATTTGAGCCTTGCCTAAAAAAAGGCACTGTAGGGGCAGTAAGAGCCTGAGCCAGTATCCGGAATCCCATATGTGACAGGTGCAGGCCATCTCTGGCAAAGCATCGTGGCCTGTCGATCATGTCATTCCAGGCAGACAGATACTGGATCCCCTTGGAATGACACCAGAATCTTAGCCAATTGTTGAAGTCAGTCATTTTGTCCTTGTATGTACTGGGGCATCATTCTGGGCGATGGCAGGATGCTACTCAGGGCTAGTGTCATACCTGCTTGGGCCACATGGTCCCAGAGTCCTCCATGTCTCTTTTCATGTAGTCCAGGGAGGTACATCTTAGGTCATTCACTCCAACATGGACAATGACGGAGTCATACTTG
The DNA here is from genome assembly GCF_019279795.1 of Protopterus annectens. Lineage (NCBI taxonomy): Eukaryota > Metazoa > Chordata > Ceratodontiformes > Protopteridae > Protopterus > Protopterus annectens. The sequence goes on along the minus strand of NC_056742.1, from coordinate 547,551,090 downwards.
TACTTGTTGTGGAGTGACCTGAGTGTGTGCATTATATGTCAGATCCTGGCACTCGACAGGCAGCTGACAGTGACTTTCTCCTTGTTCAGCCTGGTGAGGGGGACGTCAGTGTGCCTGAATATAGAGTCGCCAATGACTAGTGTGCTGGGTACGTTGTTTTTCCTTGTGGGGTGAGGTTGAGTGGCACACTGATTTTGTGGGCTATGTGTCATTTGGGTAGTGTTGGGGGTTGGTGGTTGCATGCGTTTCAATGTTGGGGGTCTCTGTTGCTTGGGCAGATTTTTGTTGAGAACCTCCGTGAATGTAGGTGTGTGTTTTGTATTACTATGTGTGGGTTTGGGAGGTGCAGGTTTCTATGGACTATGTGTTGAGTGCGGTGTGGTGTTAACCTTATCCGCTTGACTGTCTAGTCCAGCCTTAGATTGAGATATCTTGGCTTCCAGTTTGGCTATATAAGTGCATCTCTCACAGGTTGTAGTGTTGGATGGTAGGAGGAGAGGGTTGTCAGTGTACATGAGGCAATTGCTACATTGCCCCAAGATGCCCAGATTCATCAGGTGGACAAGAGAAAACACCAGGAGCTGACCCTTGGACATGCCTGGTTAGTGCTTATTCATTTAAGTACTGGGAGCGGATTTCCTCTTGATTAGTGAGGAAAGTTGAGTGCTGCAGTAATTTGTAGATTATTTAGTGCTTGCAGCAAGAGTTGGACAAGTGCAGAGCACCAGGAGCAGTTATGAGTGCTAAAACTAGAAGACTGGCTCGTTCAAGGGAACAGAAACAGTTTTGAGTGCTAAAACTAGAAGACTGGCTCATTCAAGGGAACAGAAACAGTTGTGAGTGCTAAAACTACAAGACTGGCTAGTTCTAAGGGAAAATCTGAAGAGTAGACTTTCTGGCACTGGGAATAAATGCCACTGCATGGTGCATAAAACCGAGCAAACACGGGTTTTTAAACAGAAAGATGAAAGGAATAGAAGTAGCCCAACATGCCCAATAAAACTACAGATTCTGAGCTGGAACCACTCCTCCAGGTGACAGATAGGCTATTTCAAAGCTCACCGCTCTCACTGATGAGCAGAGAAGCTTCCCTTCCCTCTATCTCAGAAAGGTCTGGGCAACACAGAAACTTACAGACAGTCCAGAATTCAGCAAAATCTGAAAACCGGACTCTACTAGCTCTAGAAAGGCAGGAAATGAGTACAGAGATAGGATTTTTTTGGTTGTTTCTTTTCAAAATTAAGAGCAGATACAAGTAAAATGACACTTTTAAAGCAGAAAAAGGCTGTTACACTTCAGTGTGTAGCCCTGTACAATTAAACAGATGAAAAAACACTTAAAAACAATCAGTTATAATGCAACAATATAAGAATTAAAAAAAACGGTTCAAATAAGTAGCGCAGTTAATAAAAAAACGGCCGGAATAATGCGGCTAACAAAAATAAGCAATAAAGAGCAAAACAGAGGTACTTAATCCACTCAAGGTCTCCCTTTTCTCTCTCTCTGTCACTCTAGGATTCTGCAGGATACCCAGGCAGGCTCTTGCTGAGGTAATACAAGCACAAAAACCGCGCAAACACAGGTTTTTAAACAGAAAGATGAAAGGAATAGAGAAATAGCCCAGAACGGCCAATAAAACTACAGATTCTGAGTGAAACCATTCCTCCAGGTGACAGGCTGCTTCAAAGCTCACCACTCTCACTGATGAACAGAGAAGCTTCCCTCTATTTCAGAAAGGTCTGGGCAACACAGAAACTTACAAACAGCCCAGAATTCAGCAAAATCTGAAAACTGGACTCTACCAGCTCAGAAAGGTGAGAAACGAGTACAGAGATATGACTCTTTTGGGGGGGGGGGTTCAAAAATTAGAGCAGATACAAGTAAAAAAAACACTTTTAAAGCAGGAAAAGGCTATCACACTTGAGTGTGTAGTCCTTTACAATTAAACAGATGAAAAAACACTTAAAAACGATCAATTAAAGTGCAACAATATGAGAATTCAAAAAACAGTTCAAATAAGAACAGAAACCACTCCTCTTGTGGTAGATAGGCTACCTAGTGCTTACCACTCTCACCGACAAGCTAGAAGGCTTCCCTCCAACACAGAAAGGCTTGGGGGACTCAGAATCTTGCAAACAGTCATGGATACAGCAAATCTGTAGCTGGACTAGACTAGTTACAGGAAAGGTGGGAAACAAGCGCAAACGCAGGCTTTTAAACCAGAAAGTTGAGAGAGATGGAAAAACTGCCCAAACGGCCAATAAACTACAATTTCTGGGCCAGAAACCATGCCTCTTGTGGTAGATAAGCTACCTAAGTGCTTACCACTCCCACTGATAAGCTAGAAGGCTTCCCTCCAACACAGGAAGGCTTGGGGGGCTCAGAAGCTTACCAACAGTCCTGGGTACAGCAAATCTGTATCTGGACTAGACTAGTTACAAGAAAGGCGGGAAACAAGTGCAAACTTGGGGGTTTTAAACCAGAAGGTTGAAAGAGATGGAAAAACTGCCCAAACGGCCAATAAACTACAATTTCTGACCCAGAAACCACTTCTCTTGTGGTAGATAGGCTACCTAGTGCTTACCCCTCCCACTGATAAGCTAGAAGGCGTCCGTCCAACACAGAAAGGCTTGGGGGGCTCAGAAGTTTACCAGCAGTCCTGGATACAGCAAATCTGTATCTGGACTAGACTGGCACAGGAAAGGCAGGAAACAAGCTTAGAATTCTTTTCCTTTTTTTTTTTCCAGAAAGCAGCAAAAACAGCACTAAAAACAATTCAAGTGCAGTGCAAGCTAGCACACTTGAGTGTGTAGCAGTATTAAAGCAATACAGTTTAAATAAATGCAATTTATCCAAAATGTAATCTGAACTAAATTCAACTGAACAGTCAAAAAGTGGCAAAAAATGGCAGTAAAGTTTACTGTGCTGCTTCTTTGGCATTTAGGGTATTAATTACCAGACCCACTTGATCAGGTATGCTCAGGCGTCTCAGGTTATCTCTACCCTCCCCGATTCTGATGGGTAATCCTCTGCCATTAGCTTTTTTTTAGGTTCTGCTTTTCAAGTGCCTCACCACTCTATTAAGTGCAGCTATGATGTTGCTTACACCTCTTCTAGGGCTGCGACTTTGTCATTATTCCTGGCTTCGTCTCCATTCTTTTCCTGAGGACATTAAGGCCAAGTTATTGGATGCTTCTTTGGCTAATATTTATCTTTTTGGGACTGCTGTTACAGGTTTAAGTCTCTTCAAGAGAAAGGCAAAGCCTTGCAAGACCATAAACATATTTTTGCCTCTCCTGTCCCTAAGTTCAGGAGGAATTATCCTTCTAGATCTGCTTTTGTTTGCAGACAACCCCGGAAGGTCTCTAAGGGCAGGAAGCATGGGAAGCAGGCCACCTCTGCTAAGGCTTCTCAGATTTCTGTGGCCCAGAAGCCTACTTTATCTGATAAGCTTGCTTCTTTTTGTCAGTTTTCTCCTCCTGCCTTTAGACCAGGCTTCTTTGTCCCTTTGGCTCTCCCTTTATCTTCCAAATTGGTGTCTCATCACTTCAGACTCTTGGGTTCTTTCTGTCATCCACCCAGGTTACTTCATTGCATGGGAATGTCACCATCTTTTTTCTGAGATTCCTCAACCTTCTCTAGAGCAAACTTCCTCATTTTCCAGAGGTTCTAGGGTCCCTGTTGAACCAAGAGACCATTCAACCTGTCTCCCCTTCCTAAATGGGAAGGAGTTTTTATTCCAGGATGTTCCTGTTTCCTCAAAAGAAGGGCACTTGGTGACCTGTTTTGGATCTCTCCCAGCACATCTTTCTTGAGATCCCTTCATTTCAGATGCTTACTCTTCAAATAATGTTTCCTCTTTTATTACCCCAGGCTTTTCTGGTGTCCTTGGATCTGAAAGATGCTTGCCTTCATATCCTTATTCACCCTCTTTTCAGGAAGTTTTTACATTTATCTTGGTCTTCCTCTAATTTTCATGTGTTCTTCGTGTTTCACTGTTGCAGTCATCATGCTTGGGTTATCTGCCTGCAGGTAGCCCTCAGTCAGCCCGAATACCAGAGTCTTGGGATTTCTGCTTCGGATGCTGTCACTTCTTCCATGACATCAGGAGTATAAAACAGGCAGCCAGTGCCATTACATCAGCCTTTCTTGCTGAGAAGGAGCCCGAAGCAGAAGCAGTTCGCAACTGCTGGTCAGCCGCTACCTGAAATTTTCGTTTTTCAAGTTTCAAACCTGAAGTCTTCTAAAGGTAAGTACCCCTTTGGGGATTCTTTTTTCGTGCTCTAACCGATGTTGCAAAAAGTTAACAATTGTCTTGCCTGTGGAAAGCAAATGCCTCACAGAGATTTTCATTCTTACTGCATCACCTGTTTAGGCCCAGACCATGACGTCCCAAGCTGTCGGTTTTGTGCCTTCTTTAATGCCCGAACCATCCATCGGGCTATTTTTGTTACTAAATTCTTTTGCTCTTGTTCTCCGTATTCCGAAATTGCTTCGATAAGCCATCCGACTACCAGTCTTCCAAAAAAGTGTAAAGATGAAGACAAGAGACAGACCGCATAGGTCCAAAACCGCGGATGACGCTTCCGTTAAGCTAGCCGCCAGTCCGCCTGTACTCGGTGAGGTGCCTTTGCAGTCCCTGATGCCCACTTCTACAGATTCGCAGGCCTCTGCTGAGACCCATTCGGAGTCCGGTATGCCGCAAGATGCTTCTTTGACTATGGATCCTGTGGATGTCTCTGCCTTGGATGGGTCTGGAGCTGCTGTGCATGCACTGGCTTCTGAGGGTATATTCTGACCTACCGATGTTTGCATTAAACCGACAGCTTCGTTTTCAGCTAAAACTACCGGGTTTCTCAGGCTCAGAGTACGCACTACGCGTAGAAAACCGACGACCAAAGCACATGCTCAAGCTCCCATGCCACAAAAACAAATGCTTAGAATGGCTGAAGATCTTATCACCCTAATTAGGGAAAGCCAGCCTTCCCCTGCTAAGAGACAAAGGATTGAGTTTCTTTCTGATTCTACAGACCAGGAGTCCGATGACTCTGACCCTTCTGATTACCAGGACATACCCTTATCAACCTTTGAGGATTCAGATGCAGAGGAATCCATTCCCTCTGCCACCCCTCCAGAGGAGTTTTCTTCTGCTGAAACCTTGCATACTTTAAGAAAGCATTTCCGCTGGGAATAGCAGGACTAGCCTCAGTCCAAAATGTGACTCAGAGAATTTTGAGTTGCCTCAGCACAGGCCTCTCGCTATACTCCCTGTCCTGGATGTTGTAGATGATGTCTTCATGGAATCCAGTCTTACTCCAGACACTTTACCACTGGCCCCTACAAAACCTGGCAGGTACTACAGAGTACCTGATTTTCACAAATTTCTCTTTAAGAATCCTACTGCGGATCCAGAGACCATTTCCCATGGACCTAAAGGTATTAAGGCTACTACAGCCAAAAACCCTACTCCTTCAGACAGGGATTCCAGAGCTTTAGATAGATGGGGTCAGAAGGTGTATACCTCTGCAACTCTTGCTATCCGGGGATTGAATTGTCAGTTTCACATGTTAAAGTACCAGCAACATTTTATGGAACTAATTAAACAAAAAATGGTGTTATTTCCAGATTGTGCAGAAAATAAAGATTTACAAGAGTTGATGCATTCTGCAAACCAAGTTAGTAAGCATTCTTTTCAGTGTGGCTTTGATGCCCTAGAAGCATCTTGCAGGCCTGCAGTCACTGGGTCTGTACTGAGAGGGCATACTTGACTGAAGGAACAAACCTTGCCAGACCATGTCAAATCAAAATTATTAGACACTCCTTTAAATCAGGACTGTTTGTTTGGCACCAAAGCAGAAGAGGTTCTTAAAAAGATGGAAGAAAAAGCTAAATCTATGCAAACTGTTAAAGAAGTCTTACAAGTGCAGCCACCTAGATTCAGTAGGCATTGGCCTTCTAAAAACTGGTCCTTTCCAGCCCCTTCCAGGCCTTCTCAGTCCAAAAACAGGGGAACCAGACCACCAAGACTACAGTCTCGGGGTATGTAGAGATCTAAACAATGGAGTGTTCTTACCTCAAAAACAGGGAGTGGTGAGCCACCCCCTTATGGAAAAAGTTCACAATGACTTTTCAGTTGTCTTTCCCAGTCCTGCCCAACTACTTGCACCCCTAGGAGGAAAACTTCCCTTTCATGCCAAAAACTGGATGTCCATTACTCAGGACCGATGGGTTCTAAACATTGTATCCCAGGGGTACAGATTCTATTTCCATTCACTGCTAACCCCAAGCAGGTTTCCAGACCTTCCTCCAAACCAGTGGGCAGAGGCTCAAAAGCAAGTACTTTCCCTGCTCAATATCAGGGCCATTCATCCTGTTCCACTACAACAAGGGTGACAAGGTTTCTACTCCAGACTGTTCCTGGTGCCCACAAAAGAGGGCTCTTGGCACCTTATCCTGGATCTATCAATTTTCAACACTTTTCTGGTGGTCCCAAAATTCAGAATGCTTACCCTGCAACAGCTTCTCCATATGCTAGCCAAGAATGCCTGGTTAGACACCCTAGACTTAAAAGAAGCTTATCTGCACATCCCCATAAGGGAGTCTTGCAGGAAATATCTATGCTTCAGGGCAGGCTCCAGGCTCTGTGCACTATCAGTTCTCTGCACTCACCTTTGGCTTATCTACTGTGCCCAGAGTATTCACAAAGTGCCTGGCTGCAGCCATTGCATACTGCAGGCAGAGAAATATCCAAATTTTCCCATACTTGGATGATTGCCTGATTCAGGCAGACAGTCAGAAATTGCTACTTCAGCACCTGAGATTTGTAAAAAGACTCATATCTTCATTGGGGTAAACCATCAACGAAAAGAAATCACAACTGGTGCTCAGTCAAAAAATTGTATTCCTGGGAGCAAGCTTGAACACAGCTTCCCAGATGGCATTTCTCACTCCAGGAAACGGGTCTATTTGAACAACTACTTTAGACAAATGGCCACAAAAACCTAGCTATCTGCAAGAAAAATACTGCAAGCCCTAGGGTTCATGGCCTCATGCATTCTGCTAATTCCATATGCAGGACTGCATATGAGGAAACTTCTGTGGTACTTAAAAAGTCTTTGGTTCCAACATTCTCAGGACCTGGAAACAGTCATTCTTATCATACCATGTCTAAGGGCAGAGTTCCTTTGGTGGGCAGAAGCATGCAACCACAACAAGGGACTGCCTTTTACTCAACCCCTCGCTGTCCAAATCCTGACTACAGACTATGCATGGGGGGCTTACATGGCAACCTAATGCATTCAGGGCAAGTGGAGCCCAGGCAAATCCTCCTGCACATCAATCAAAAAGAGATGTTAGCTGTAGAGTATGCTCTGATAGCCTTCAAATAACTTATCCTTCCAGGACAGCTGCTGATAAAAACAGACAACACCACAGTTATGTGGTACGTAAACAAGCAAGGAGGAACCCATTCTTACCTGCTCTGCAGGTTAGCCATGGCCCTGTGGAACACAGCCTAGAGCAACCAAGTGCATCTACAAGCTCAATTCCCGCTAGGCAAACAGAATTCACTGGTAGACGACTTAAGCAGAAATCTCCTGGACCCACACAAGTAGAAATTGGAGCCCAACTCCTTCAACCTTCTAATCCCGAGGTGGGGGGCACCAGAGGTGAACTTCTTTGCCTCCCCCGAGAACCACCAGTTGAGCAAATTTTGCACCAGGAACCCTCACAGCAGGGCCTGGAGGGTGGATGCCTTATCCTTCAAATGGGAAAACCTCTCAATTTATACCTTTCCACCTCTGCCCCTCCTCTCAAAGGTACTACTCAAGATCAGACAGGACAGCCCAAGGGCAATTCTTATTGCCCCAGACTGACCACGCTAGTACTAGTATCTGCTCTTATGCAGTCTGACAACAGTGCCACCCTGGCACCTTCATCAGACACCTTCCCTGCTGTCTCAGCAGGAGGGATAGATTTTGCATCCACAGCTGCAAACCCTAAACCTTGCAGCCTGGCTTATCCCCTGAATACTCCACCAGAGCCCTCAGCAAACAGGTGCTGGATGTCATTCTTGAGGCCAGAAGGCTTAGTACTAGGAAATCCTATGCTGAAAAGTGGAAATGATACTGTTCTTGGAATCAGTCTCAAGGAAAGGGAACAACTGTGCCCTCCTTACCTCAATTCCTTGATTACCTAGCAGAACTACTCCACAGAGGCCTATCCTTCTCTTCCATTAAGATTCATGCCTCTGCCATCTCAGCTCATTATAATAATGAGCCACCTCTATTCTCTCACCCTCTCATCAAACAGTTCCTGAGAGGGCTAAAAACTTAGGGCCCCTTAGGAGAGAACCCACCCCTGCCTGGGACCTTAACTTTGTACTGGAAAAGCTTATGCTTCCCCCTTTTGAACCTGCAGCTTCAGCAGTAAATAAATAATAAATAAAATTAAAATTCCTTTCTTGAAAAACAGCCTTGCTTTTAGCCATAACCTCAGCTAGAAGAGTGTCTGAGTTATAGGCACTAATGCCTGTGGAACCCTTCATTATTTTCCATGCTGACAGGGTTTCCTTCAGGACTAACCATTCCTTTATGCCTAAGGTGCTCTCCAGTGTGGCTCTAATCCAAGCCATCCATTTGCCAACCTTCTTCCCTAATCTTCAAAATAAAGGGGAAAGGATCCTGCACTCTTTGGATGTGCACAGACAGCTCAGGTTCTACCTTGACATGACACATGACTAAACCTTTCAGAAAATCTGACCAGCTGCTAGTCAGCTTTGCTACAGGGGCAGAGGGCAAGGCCGTTTCAAAGCAAACCATTTCCAAATGGATAGCACACTGCATCCATTTCTGCTACAAGCACCATGGAAAACCTACCCCACAGGGGATCAGAACACTTTCCACTAGGGCTACTTCCACCTCTACAGCATTTCTCAGAAGAGTCCCTACCAGGGACATTCTGGAAGCTGCAACCTGGAGTTCTGTACACACCTTCACCAAGCATTACCACTTACCTATTTTTTCTAAATCCAGAGCTGGATTTGCTACAGCAGTCTTACAGGGCCTGCTAGCCAGCCCTAACTCCTCTTGACTGCCTCCACCCTTCCTCAGTTTTGGGAATCAACCCAAGTGTGATTACTGCAACAGTGAAACACGAAGAACATAGTACAGTTGTGTATACTTACCATAAATGTAGATGTTCGAGTGTATTCACTGTTGCAGTCCTTGTTTCCCTCCTTCCAACCCCCTGTTTATTGTTTCTACCTATCCTCTATATGGCCATTTTTTATGGCAGTGGTATTTACTTTTTACTGGTGGTGCTCCACACCATATACTAGCTTCCTATTTGGGGGGCTCTTGACATCTGGGACAAGGAAAAACTGATGTAATGGAGTCGGCTGCCTGTTTTATACCCCTGACGACCTGACATAATTGAAGAAGCAGCAGCATCTGACGCAGAAATCCCAAGACTCTGGTATTTGGGCCGACTGAGGGCTATACCTGCAGGAAGATAACCCAAGTGTGATGACTGCAACAGTGAATACACTCGAACATCTACATTTATGGTAAGTGTACATAACTGTACTTTCTCTACTTTGCCCTTTGGCCTCTCTACTGCCGCAAGGGTATTCACAAAATGCCTAGCTCCTGTGATTGCCTTCTGCAGACTCCAAGGCATTCAGATTTTTCTTAGACAGCCTTTTGCTTCAAGTGCTTTCTCCCAGTCGATTGCTGCAGGATCTGCAGTTTACCATCTCTCTTTTTCAATGTCTGGGATTTGCTATCTACTTCCAAAAGTCCTTCCTGACTCCCTCTCAAGATCTTGTGCATCTGCGATGCAAGATTCAGATAGTGCCAATGTTGGTCTCTCTTCCGCCTCCAAAGGTATTGTCACTGACAGCTTCTTTCAGTCTCTTTGTCCCCTGACTGCCATGCCAGCCAGGGAGTTTCTCCGGGCCCTGGGATTCATGGCCTCTTCTTTTCTGATGCTTCCTCTTGCCAGACTGAATATGCAAAAGCTTCAATAGTACCTCAAGTCGGTTTTGCTGTAGCATCGTCACCCTCTGAATTTCAGTGTACCTCTTCTTCCCTGTCTCATGAAGGAATTTGAGTGGTAGATTCAACAGTTTGCACTCAACACAGGCTGTCCATTTCAGCCTCCAGTCCCTTCTCAAGACCTATTCACTGATGCCTCGCACATGGTGTAGGAGGCATCTGTTGGTCACCAGAAAGTTCAGGGTCTTTGGTCTCCCCATCAGATGTCAGGCCATCTCAAGACCATATCAATATCAAAGAGATGAGGGCTCTCATTCTAGCCTTTTAGGCTTTTCACCCTATGTTCTGTCCAGGCCCGTTGAAGATGTACACACACAACACTACAGTGATGTGGTATGTCAACAAGCAAGGGGGCACAAAATCTTACCTCTTCTGCAGGATGGCGGTTCAGGCTTGGGAAGTGGCTCTTGATTATCAGTTAATTCTTCAGGCAGTATACTTTCCTTCAGCGCACAGTCTTGTAGCAAACTCTCTGAGCAGGTCCAGAACACAAGCTCATGAATGGATGCTTCATAGAGACATATTTCTGAACATTGTCCATCAGTGTGGTATTCCTGAGGTAGATCTTTTTGCCTCTCCTCTGAACAGCCATCTGGCACAGAAGACAGACACCCTTTCTTTTCTTTGGAAGGGGAGGTTACTATATGCTTTCCCTCATCTTCTTCCACAAGTCCTGTAGAGGATTCAGCTGGACTCCCCAAAATCTTGCTAGTTACTCCCTTTTGGCAGAGACTGCACTGGTTCCCTCTATTTAATGCATCTGGCCGGGGGCAATCATCATAAGTTACCTCACCGATTGGATCTCCTCACACAGGACAAGGGGTCTCTCATCTAGCCCCACTTGTCCACTCTGCCTGACATTGTGGGTGATAGGGGTTTTGATCCCTTTCAGGCATCTCTTTTCTGAGGACATGCTCAGGGTTTTACAGGAGGTAAGGAAACTCTCAACCAGAAAATCTTGTATGTCCAAATGGAAGAGATTTTCTGTCTGGTGCCATGCTTGTAACCAGGACCATTTTTCCATGGGGATCCCTCTGTTCCTCTCTTATTTGTGTGAGTTACTCCAGTCTGACTTGGCCTATTCTTCTCTGAAGGCCCATTTGTCAGCTATTTTTGCTTGTCTGCTCTTGAATCCTTCTTTGACTTCTCATTTTCAGGTCAGGCAATTTCTTAAAGGTGTCCTACATATTAGGCCTCCAAGAAAGCCTATTCCTTCTCCTTGGGGCATTAATTTTGTTTTGAAAAAAATTACTCAGGCTCCTTTTGAACTTGCAAATGCTGCTTCTTTGCAACATTGTGGCTGGAAGACTGTTTTGTCGCTGTCTCTTACTTCTGGTCAGAGAGTTCTGAGCTTCAGGCCTTTATGGCCATTCCTCCTTTTTTGTTTTTTTCACAGAGTGTCCCTTTGTACTAATACTTCTTTTATGCATGGGTTAGTCAGAGTTGTCCTTGAATCAGTTGGTACAACTCCCTTCCTTTTCCCCTTCTCCTCAATGTGCTGCTGAGAGGATTTGCACCGACAGCTCAGATACTGTTTGGGTAAAACCAGGACTTTTCGTAAGTCTGATCAGCTTATTGTTTCCTCTCATCCCAGCAATTTGGGTTTGGCTGTTTCTTACTAAACCATCATCTTCTGGATGTCTAAGGCCATTTCCTTTTGTTATGCTTTTCATGACAAATCTCTGTCTGCATCTGTTAGAGCCCATTCCACTTGGGCTTTTGCCTGTTCTGTGTGCCTTCACCATTTCCATCCTTTAAGCTGCTACTTTTACTAAGCCTAATAAGTTGGATATGGTTTCTAGGGCCAGAGCAGGTTTTGCTGAAACCATTGTATGTGGGTTTTCTGAGGGCTGTTCTCAGCCTTCCACGTCCCATTGTTTCTTGAGATTTTTTATTCTCCCTTCTGTACTGAATACTGCAACAGTGATATAGAAGAACATAGTATAGTTGTGTAAAATCTTCCCATAACAGTATATGTCCTTCTCTTCGCTTTGCAGTATTCGTTCCCTCCCTCCCTCCAACTCCCTCTTGTTGTTCTACATTTTTTTCTTCTGGATGTGCATGGAGTCCTTTGTCCTGTGATGACTGTTGTCTTCTGGGGCAATTCAGTTCTAGGTAGTTGCGTCTGTACATCCTTTTTATGCCCTACGTTCTGTGTGGAGAGCAAAAATGTAATGTATGGCGCAAACAAGATCTCATTTAAGCTCATTTATACTGGCTGAGTGACAGGCTGCTCAGGGCAGGACATCTATACCAAATATTGCAACCATGAAGAGCAGGGCATCTACTGTTATGGTAAGATTTTACACAACTGTACTTTCTCCCATGACACTGAGTACTGCAAAGTTGCTATCACAGAGTGAATTAATGTTTTTGTGCAAATTCAGATTTTGGAAGGATGGGTAAAATTAGAGCTTTGCTTATATTAGTCTTTCATTTGTGTTTGACATTTGTTCCACTCTTGTTGACCTTTGAGATCTCACTTAAGCTTTCTTATGTGGATTAATTTAAAGCCAGTCCCTTGGTTTGAAGTGGAAATGGAATGCAGCCTTTTTTATTGTTAAAGTTTATTTTGTATATGTTGTAGACATAACTGAAGGTAGTTATTGTCTCTTCTAGGATGCCAGTCTATCATAGGTTATCCAAGTTATTACTTGCTGAACCTGTCTTCCATATTGGAGTCCCTCTCACTAGGACTTGGGGACAAAATGTGTCTTAGTATTTTATATATTTATTAATTTGAATTTGTTAACGAGATAGATGGACTGGTACAAGGACTATTTTCAGCCACAACCATGGTACATAGTGTGAGTGCAAAGCAGTAATAAATAAACCTTGAAGTTGTAAAACAGTAAAAAGAACATGTAGAGTTATACAGTAAAACAAACATTACTGGCACTTAACCATGCTTTATAGTAGGTTATCATTTTGTCTTCTGTTGAGACTTTGTTTGGAAACAGTTGATGTTCTGTAGTGCCATCTCACCTTCATTCTTACACTTGAGATCGGAGCCGAGCCTCGGCTCCGACTTGGCCATACTGTAGCTCAAAAATGTCTGGTTGGCTTGCGGCCAGGAGGTATCCCATTATGCATCACTAACATTCCCATGCTCGTTCAGCTCAGACGTGATTCTTCTTGGCCATGGCTAAGTGATATTTTTCAATATCTTTTGACTTGTCATTGTTGGATAAAATAATCTGGTTTTGGTAGCTTAGCATGTTTATTGCATTCCATGTCTGTTCAGACTATTTGCTGCTTGTTTTTCTCTGTGTACTTCTTGTACATTGTTTGGCCATTCTTCCGTTGGCCCTTTTTGTATCCCTGCATTGCTATCTCCTGTGGTGCTGGTTTGTCTTTCTCTTTCCTCCTTGGGCTAGGCCCGTTTAAGTTAGAGGACCTAGTCCTCTTTCTGTTGTTTGTCTCAGATTGGGCTAGGCCCGTTTAAATTAGAGGACCTAGTCTTCTGTTCTGTTTTCTGTCTCTCCCTGGACTAGGCTCATTTAAATTACAGGACGTAGTCCTCAGTTTATTTCTTTCTCCTCTTAAGGCTAGGCCTGTTTAAACTAGAGGACCTAGTCATCCATTTGTCTTTTTATCTGTTTAATAGTTGTGTTTTGTATTTGTGGATAGTGGGTTTTTTTGCATTATGTCAAAAGACTCTCTAAGGATCATAAGCCTTCAGGCTTCAAAAAGTGTGCTAAATGTGCCCAGAATATGTCCTTGACTGATGGGCACAATTTGTGTGTTTGGTGTTTGGGGGTATTCACCTCCAAGAGTCTTGCCTGTTTTGTCATGCTTTCAGTTCTCCTGTTCTTCAGGAGAGGAAGAACAAACTTATATTGAAAGGACTATTAAAACATTCCTTTGAAGAGGAAATGGCATCTTCATCATCCAGCTCTAAAATCTCCTTCTTCCAAGAAAGACAGACCAAAAACTATGAAAAGGCAGTCTCCCACCCATTCTGTTTCGTCAGAGCCGCCAGACAAAATTACTGAAGTGGCTACACCCTCATCGGCTCCACTGATTTCGGTGCCGACAGAGGGGAGCCTAGTGGATACGTCAGTTTCATCTCCAGGAACTTCGGAGCCGATAACTGACACTAGATCTCGGAACCAGTCATCTGAACTCCGACTGGTTTCCCTGACTCTTAGATCACCTATATTCCAGCGATCTAGATCCCTCCACTCTATTTTCCAGGTCCTCTAGGAGCCTTTCTGATGAGGACGTCGAGAGAGTGGTGCGTAAACTGCTTCAGACTTTGGCGTTAGCAAATTTGCTTTCGGTTCCGTCCCAGTTGGCTGCGGAGCCTAATGTGCCCCCGCACACGATCAGTGTTCCTCCTCCAAGCTTCTCTGAGCCATCGGAGACAGAGTTTTTGGTGCCTCCGGTTGTGGATAGGTCGGTTCCAGCTACCTCAGTTGGTCTCTCGGTTCCGATATCTGCTCCGACCCTTTCGGTGCCGTCCATGGGGTCTAGGGTCCTCAGCTCTCTGGTTAGGCCTGAGGGGGATGGTTTGAATCGAACTTCTTCGGTTCCGAGCCTAACTCTCAGTGTTTCGGCGTGGGTGAACTTGGACCCCACATATGCCTCGGAGCCCATCTCCTCGGTACCTAGGGCTGCCTCTGCATCTTCGGAGCGGAGGGCATCCTCGGAGCCAGGAAGATCGGCCTTCGAGGTGATGAGGAGTGTGCTGTCCAGATCTTCATCTTCATCCAGAGATACCGACACTCTTCCCCCTAAGACGCCGACTTCAGTCTCAGCTCCCTCTCTCTCCCAACACAGCAGAGACCTGCAGCCTCAGGATACCTCCATGAGTGGTCCCCAGTCTTCCGAGGTCACCCCAGAATACCTGTCTGAGGAACCACCTAGGAAGAAAACTTGTAAGAGGAAACATGTTGACTCCCCTGATGAGTCTATTACATCAGATACTGACCTCAAGGAGTCAGAAGGGTCCCCCAAGTCATCCTCTGATGATCTCTCATTCGCAGATATCCTTGAGATCCTGAAACAGAGAGGTGGCTGGCTCACCACATCCCCTTCTGATGAGGAGTCAGTGTACCTGAAGGCTTTCGAGTCTCAACCCTCCGCCTCTTGGGTGTCTCCTCCTTTCGACGAGCTACTGGATTTAGCGAGTCGAAAGGTGTGGGAATCTCCTGATTCTGCGGAACCGGTTCCTAGAAGACCAAATAAATTTTTGTCAGCACCCCAGGACAAGGACTTTCTTACTAAGGTGTTCCAGTACATGCCATGGTGGTGGCAGCAGCCACCAAAAAGGAACTTGCCGAAACTTCCTCCACTATCCATCCAATGAACAAGGAGTCTCAAATGATGGATAGTTATGGAAATCATGTCTTTTCTTCGGCGGCTTTTACACTTCAATCGCTGAACTACCTGTCCCATTTCACAAGGCTCCAGAGAGATCTCCTAAAAGAGCTGGGAGATACTCTACAGGATAACGTATCTGATGCGGTATCTCAGAAGGTCAACGCACAGATGTCTACCCTAAATTCTGTTGTGAACTCCTCCATGAGGCTAATTTCATATGCAGCGGATGGAGCGAGTAGGACAGTGGGTTCAGGAGTCTCTCTCAGAAGACACTCCTGGATGCGTTTGTGTAACTTTGCGGAGGCCTTTAAGTCTACATTTACCAGCACCCTCTTTGCCAGATCCTCATTGTTCGGAACCAAGGTAAAGGACACACTCACCAGGTACGAGCAGGAAAGAAAAACCCTGTCTGCCGTGGGAGTCCATTTTTACGTCCCTTCTAGACCCTATCCCAAAGGGCAGAAGGGCGGCAAAATGTGGTTCAAAAAATCGCACAGGTTTTTTCAGGGCGCACAAGGTAATTCCTTCTCCAGAGGCAGAGGAGGAGGAAATAATGGTAGATGCCACCCTAGAGGTAGAGGAGGCCTGCAGAACCAGGGAGACCATGATTCCTTTCATGGTCGTCCCTATCAGTGCTCCTGAAAGGAGGCCCAACTGTGCACCTCTGGAGCCAGTCTGGGGTCGTATTTCTTTATACCCAGAAGTCTGGCATGACATCACTCAAGACAAGTGGGTATTAAAGATAATTGCCAGAGGTTACCATATTCCCTTCTCTTCTCCACTCCCTCAAACCAGACGAATCCCAGATGTGCCACCCAATCACAGGGATACAGCAACTCTAGAAATCCAAAAGTTGCTTGTGAAGAGAGTCATCCAACCCGTCCCCGCAGACCAAGTAGGATTAGAGACTTACTCCAGATTCTTTTTGGTGCCAAAAAGAACAGGGGACATGAGACCCATTTTGGATCTTAGCAAATTGAACAAATCTGTACAGAAGTCCACGTTCCGAATGGTCACCTTACAGTCGATACTCCCGTTGTTGGGGAAAGACATTTGGATGTGCTCCGTAGACCTCCATGATGCTTACTACCACATCAAAATGGACAGGGCATCGAGGAGTCACTTACGCTTCTGGCTGGGAGCCAGTGATTATCAGTTCCGTGCCCTGCCCTTTGGTCTCACCACAGCCCCCAGGGTGTTCACCAAATGTATGGCAGTGGTTACGGCTCACTTGAGACGTCAGGGATTCCAAGTGTTTCCATATCTGGGCGACTGGCTCCTGACTGCCACCACCAGGCATCTACTGTTACAGGCCAGGAGCGCTACTGTTTCAGCTTGCCTGCAGTTAGGAATTGCAGTAAATTGGCAAAAATCTGCATTGTCACCCTCTCAGCATGTGAATTTTATTGGCGCAGAAATAAATGCCATCTGAAAGAGGGCTTACCTTCCCGTAGAAATATTTCAGTGTCTAAGGTAACAAGTCTTGAGCTTACTTCCTCTAAGAAAATTCAAAGCAGAGGTGGTGCTCAAGCTATTAAGGACCATGGCTTCCACAATAACACTAGTTCCATTAGCCAGACTGCACATGAGGGTCCTGCAGTGGTTACTTTTTTGCCCAGTGGTCACTGCAGTACCTTGCTCTGTCTCACCCCATCCTGATAACAAATTTGTGCAAACATGCTTTTCGTTGATGGACCCAGACCAGCAATCTAAACACAGGCAGACCATTTGTTCCCCCCCCCCCCCAGTTGCCACTGTGACCACGGATGCCTCCCAGATTAGGGGGTGGGGCATTATCTAGGGAGGACAGTCCAAGGCATATGGCAAGATCACAAAGCTCATTTGCATATCAACATTTGGAGATGAGAGCAGTTCTTCTAGCATTGCAAGCACTTCACAGCTTTCTCCCTCTAGGGATGATTGCAATCCACTCGGACAACATGTCAGTAGTATGGTACCTAAACAAACAAGGAAGAACCAAATCTTACCCCCTCTGCAGAAAAGCCCTTTGAGTATGGGAGTGGGCAGTGTCTTCCCAGCGCTTTCTGATAGCAATGCACATCCCGGGAAAATCCGACGTCATAGCCGACAGGCTCAGCAGGGCTATTCTGATGCCTCACGAATCTCTGAACACTTACATTGCAGAAACAATTTTTTTGCAAATGGGGTCAGCCTTGCTGCGATCTCTTTGCCACCCCTCTCAATGCCAAATGCAGCATCTACTTTACCCTGATTCCCCCAGAAGGGGAAGCACCAAGAGACGCACTCGTTCACGATTGACTCTCGGAACTTCTCTATGCTTTCCCTCCCTTCCCCCTCATATCGAAGGTAATTCAGAAAGCAATATCCTTGGGATGCAGAATGATCCTAATTGCTCCTTACTGGCCTCGACAGATTTGGTTCCGCTTCCTCAGACCTCATCTAAAGGACGAACCGTGGACTCTGGATCCAGTGGCAGATTTACTGACACATATGTCAGAGGCGTTCCATCCCTCTCTTCACACCCTCAACCTGACAGCTTGGCTGCTCCAATTCCATCCCTAGTCAGGCTTCATGACTTTTCTCCCGAGGTTGTACACATCCTTGTCATCTTCTCACAAATCTTCCACCAAGAAAATGTATACCAGTAAGTGGAAGAGATTCTCCTTTTGGGCCCGTGAGAGAAACCTTGATCCTTACACATCTCCCATTTCTGCCATTTTAGACTTCCTCTTGCAGTTATTCAACTAAGGTTCAGCAGCGGCAACTATTAAAGTCCAGTTAGCAGCCATTTCCACCTTTCGTGTTGCTAACGAACCTAATCTTATGGCTCATAGGCTTTGTAGAGCCTTCCTCAAAGGGGCCACATTGCTAAGATCCCCAGTCATGGATCCCGTGGCTCCATGGGATTTGAACTTTGTTCTCCATAAACTTACGTCAAGTCCTTTCGAACCTTCAACAACATGTGACCTCAAGTTTTTAACTTGGAAAACTATATTTTTCGTAGCTATCACTTCTGCAAGAAGGGTCTCTGAACTGCAAGCTCTTACCATTAAGCCCCCTTATTTAGTGTTTCATAAAGATAGGGTGTCTTTGCAGACAGCCCCTTCCTTTATTCCTAAGGTTTATTCTCAAGACAATATTATTCAGTCTATTGAATTGCCTGTGTTTTTCCCTAATTTTTCTAACAAGGCAGAGTACAAATTCCACCAATTGGATGTGCATAGACAATTGTGTTTTTATCTGGACAGAACTAAGGATTTCAGAAGGTCAGATCAGTTGTCTGTCTCCTTTCCAGACTCTAGGAGGGGCCTTCCAGTTTCTAAAGTCACACTATCTCACTGGATTTCCAATTGCATTTCATTTGTGTATTCCTCCTGTGGTAAAGATCTTCCTTTCAAGGTGAAAGTTCATTCTACCAAGTCTGTGCCTACCTTGGTAGCTTTTCAGGCTAAAATCCCAGTAGACAACATTTGTGCTGAAGCAACATGGGCTTCACCTCACACATTCATTACTCACTATAAATTGGATATGGCTTCTAGGAACAGGTCTTCCTTTGGTTCCACATTACTCAGGAGCATTTTCCAATGAGCCACCCAAGATGAAGGTGCTAGGGATGCTGCCCCAAGTGTAAGAATGAAGGCGAGATAGGACTACAGAACATAAAGAAGTTATGTACTTACCATGGCATTCGATGTTTGTAGTCTATCTAGCCCTTCATTCTTACGAACCCTCCCTCCAGCCCCCTCCTTGAGGACCTGGGGGTAGAGTGCCTACTGCCTTTTTGTTAGTCCTTTTGATTTGGTTTGTTCTGTGTCTCTCTATTTTTCTCCTTGCAGCAAACAAGATCTGGGGAATGTTAGTGATGCATGATGGGATACCTCCTAGCCCCGAGCCAACCAGAAGTTTTGAGCTACAGTATGCCCGAGTCGGAGCCAAGGTTCGGCTCCGATCTCAAGCGTAAGAATGAAGGGCGAGATGGACTACAAACATCGAACGTTATGGTAAGTACATAACTTCTTTTTTCTTTTAATGCATTTGCTAATTTTTGTTTTGATTCATAACTTTGTATACAGTTGATGTCTGTACAGTATAAATTGTAAGTGATGGCTATGTGCCTTGTAATAGTTGTCATTTAGAGAGAATGTGGTCAAGAAAATTAAGACTGCAGGGCGAGAGGTAAATAGTAAGTTGGAAGGTCGGGCAGTGTGTAGTGAGGCATGAGGACAAGTAAGAGAAAAGATGAAGGCACATCAAAAAGGTTAGTGTAATTATGAGAAGGAGAAGAGTGTAGTTTCAAAGTTGTTAAGTATAGTGTCCAAATTTGTCTGTTTTTGTTCTAGAATTGTTCTGTAGGAGAAAGCATTGTGTAATTTAAGAAGAGCTATACTGGCTGTTATCAATACCACTGGTACAGTTATATGCATCTTTGAGATATTAAGTTAGTTCTTCTTGAAGGCTTTATATTCTGTTATTTGTTTTATGTTTTACAACAATTTGCAGGTGCAATTTACCTATTCTCTTCTCTCCTAGTGCTAGTTGTGGGGGGGGGGGTACGGTTACACCATTATTTAGTGTCACTATGGAGAGAGTATTGGGAGTGTTTGAATTGTGAAATGAAGCTTAGGGAGGGGAAGTAATACTTGTAAAGACGTGTAGGATATGGTAGCTATTAGTGTGCAGTAAGCACTTGTGTGGAAGCAATTTGCTTTTTTTAACATTAAAATGGTGTGTAGGTTTTGGGGAAAAGTTTATGAATTTACAAGTGGCACTGTAATACGGGTTGAGTGGAGAGTAACTATTAGGGGGGCGTATTCCAGTTTAGAAATTTGTATCTTTTCAGCTAAAACTCTTCTGGTGGCTGGGATGAGGTGTTTGGAAATGGAATAGGTGGTTTAAATTGGGCTGTAGCCATTTTTAACCATGGTTTCAATATGGAAGTGAGAAGAGGGTTTGAGATCCAGGGTGAGTCTTAGGCAGCTGTATTACTGGACCATGTTTAGGTGTGTGTGTGTGTGTGTGTGTGTGTGTGTGTGTGTGTGTGTGTGTAATATGGGTCCCCTTCAGAAGATTGATTCTTCAGAAGTCGAACTTCATATGGTCAAGACCATATGTTAGACTTTCTGAAAAATCAAAGCATTTGTATGGAAATTGTGATATAGTGGGGATCAAGGAATTTATCCTTTTCCCCAATTTAGTCCAGTATAGGAGTTGGTGTATATAACTTGCTGTGGGTATGGGGGTACAGGGAGGCTTGTCTCCTTGCAAAAAAACATAGTTTTTTTTTTTCTTTCAGCTTTTCAGAAAGTTGAACATATGGTCTCAGCCATCTAAAGTTTAAATTTCCAAGAAGGTGATCTTGTGATATAGACCTATATATAAAGGAGTGTACTGGATTATATTTTTTATACGCCGCAAAGGCAGTTTTGCAGTAACTTATACCAAGTTGGTTATTTGGTAATCGTTGGTTTAGGATGTTGAAGTCCTTTTGCGTGGCTTTTTGGAATGTGGGGTTAATGGGCCCTGTTTTTTGGGGGGGCTATTTTGTAGTTTAGTGTCATCTGCATAAAGTGTCATTTTATGGGGGAAGTAGGGGAAAGTATTGTTGTGTTAATGTTATTTATAAGGGAGAGTAGTAGTACCTCCAGGAAAGAACCTTCTGGAACTTCAGTTGTGAAAGCAGCCTCCTTGAGTATTATTATTGCCTCAATGGACCTAAAGGTCCTTTTATTTTGATACTTAGAAAACCATAAAATTACATTGCTACTTGAGTAGGTAAGTAAATGAAGATCTCCAAATTATGTTTCTCCATTTGCATGCCTCGTACTAATGACTGATGGTTCCTATTCAGTTTTGCTAGCATACGACTGACATCTGTTTAGCAAGTGTGGTGTTTGCTGTCAGCACCAGGAAGTGAATCATAGTATTGTAATTGCAAAGTGTATAGTGTGGCTTCAGACTCTGTTAGCTTCATTCTTTTGAGCTGTTAAACTGCCATAGTTATTGACTGAGTTGCTAGGAATAGAGCACTGACTCCAGCCCAACAACTCTAATACAGTTAGCTAAGGCAATGGATAAGACAGACATGAAGGAATGGGAGTTTGCAGTCAGTGCTGGCTTGTCCATCTGAAGTGGAGGGCTACATTTGGGATCACTTTGCTGAATGCTTTCTTGCAGAAGCTGGGTCTTGATTGAACATCTGAGTGAAGGTTGTGCATTGAGGCCTGAGAAGCAGTAAACAGTAATGTGTCCTGGAAGAATTAATGGAAATATGTCCCACAAACTAGAATTGTTGGCCAGCCCTAGGGATGGGGGGAGTGGAGACTGCATCGAGAAAATACAAATTCTGGGCCAGCCAAGGATGGACACCCTTTAGTGGCCAGCCCCCCCCCCTGCTGTGACGTCTGAAAAAGGCAAATTGTAACTGAAAAGAGGGGATCCTTTCTTACACTGTGTGACATGGGATGCTCCAGCTAGACATGACAAGGAGCTGATTGGGCACTGAAGGTAGCTTGTTAGGCTGATAAGGTGCTAGAAATAAAAAAAAAATCGGACCTAAGCCTGTACCCAGAAGTAGTATTATAAGCCTCTGAATCTGTATGTATTGCTGTTTCTTACCTTGATGCACTTTAAAGGCAGTGTGTTTTAGACATCTCAAGCACTGCTGTGTTATCAAACTGAAATCACTTGGTATGGCCATGATACCTAGAGAGAGTTTGTCTTCAGGTAGATAGTAAGAGGTCTAAGTATGGAGACAGCAAGCATCTGATAGGAGCAGTCATTCCTGTATGCTGTGTCAGAAGAGGTATTGTGATGTGGTGTTATGTTTGCGATGGGAGCTAAAACTGCTTCATTTCCTTCAGTAAATAATCAGCTTAGATGAGGCATCCTATGTGTAAAATGTGATGAAATACTTCCTGTCCAAATCTTGTGTGTGTTATTTTCAGGTTTCTGTTATATTTTAGTAGTCAGAAGAGGAGCATCCTTTCAGAACAGGATAATTTTGTGTAGGGAAGTGATGAATGTGAAAAGATGTATGAAGTCTCTGAAAAAAAATGGTGCACATTTATTTTCAGTATATGTTACTTGTTTGCAGTCATATACAGTCAGATGAGATGCAGCATGTCATTCTAGGAAACCTCTGTGTGAGGGGGGACTGAAGTAAATAGTATATAGTTTATTATCAGTTTGTTCCTTTTTAAGAGTGAAGAGTTTTGAAAAAATGTCCAAAATGGGCTCATACACAATGTAAATAGTTATGGCATATTTTAGTTTTTACACAGTATTTATATTTGTTTGTTTACTGTCAAACTTGGGGCATACAACTAGGATTATTCTTGGAGGAGGGTTGTCTCTGTGACAAAGGGAGCTAAAGCATATTAAACAAAAGTGAGATTTTAATGTTTTATTTGTGGTTTTGACCTATTTGTACAATGGACTTCCACCTTGCAGGTGTTTAATGACTCACTAGCTGTGTGTGTGTGGAGGGGGGGGGGGTATAGAAGTGCTGTAATTTCCTCTGATATTTAATTACAGTTATAACTTTTGGTTCAAATCATCGGAAGAGAAAAATACAGCAGCCTGTGCCTTGTTGCAGTTGTTTTCTGACACAGTGTCTATGTAATTTGTGACATTGTCTTCAGCATCATTTGATATGGATGGTGGTCCCACCACACCACAGAGGTTCCAACATCTGTTCAAGATTCCTTTTAGCGCCAACAAAAAAGATCCCCCTTCAGAATGGTTCCAATTCAAACAATTGTGCCCTATTTGAAAGTTAATGATCGTATGTGCTCATTAGATCTCTAGGATGATCACCTCCTTTTCAGAATAGCTAGAACATCAATGAGGTTTCTTTTCTTCCACCTGGGATCCAGTCAGATTCAGAGCCCTGCCTTTTTGATTCATCTTAGCCCCCCCATGTGTTCAACAATTGCTTTTCAGTAGTCTCAGCCCACCTAAGATTGCATGGAAATCTGAGTGTTCCCATATTGGACAGTTAGCTCCTTGCTGTTGTGACTAGAGAGTATCTCATCAAAGTCAGAGACTAGTTTTCAGCTTGGCATATTCTTTAGTATATCTTTGAATTACAAGAAGTCGAATCTTCTACCAACATAGTCCATCTGGACACAGTCAAAGTGCATGGTCAGTCTTCCCTCAGACTGAATTCATATGTTCAGGGTATCGATCTTTTATCTTCTGAAACATTCCTGTCTATCAGCTTTTTTTGGATAGAGAACATAGGCAACTCTCATTTTAGAGAATTTCAAGCAGAGGACAAAGTGCCCACTACAAAAACAAATTTATTGCCAAGTAGATAGGCCCTTGTTAAGTGACACTAAATGAAATAGATTATGAAATGATGAAGACTAGAAAGACAAAACTTGAATAGATGAAGCCTTTAAAAGAAAATGAGATTTCTTGTAATGAATCACTTTGTTGAAGAAGTTAAAAACCTCAAAGCATGTCCCAAAGTAAAGATAGCAGAGACAATGTTTGTGATCCAGAGACAGGAAGTTAAAGAATTGATACTCTGGAATTGGGTTATATTCTTAGAGCTGCCTAGTGGAACTAATTTAATTCTGCACAATACTGAGATAAATTTAAAGCCATATCAAATACTAGAATCCTAACAGCAAGCAATAAATGAGTAAGTAGAGAAAATGTTTAAACTAGGTTCATGGATGAATCACAAAGTGGAACAGAGTAGTCCAGTTTTTGGTTCCCAGACCTAATGGTACTATAAGATTTTGTAATGACTTAAGAAAGATGAATAGTGTACCTAAGTTTGATTTCTACCCCCATGCCAGAGTGAACAATTTGCTTGAAAACCTAGGTAAGGCTAGATTTCTGTCCATGCTGAGTTCAACTAAGGATTACTGGTAAAACCTGTTGACTCAGGCAACTGTAATTCTACCTGTTTTGCTATGAAGAGCATATTTTTTTCCTCCTTGCAAAGAAACTCGGGCTCACTCTTGAAAAGCTAGTGGTTTGTTAATTTTTGATTCAAAATATTTTATTTTATTTATTTTATTTTTATTTTACATTTGTTGACCGGGATAGTCCGACTGGATACATGTCCATTTTCAGCGGAGTCCCGGGGAGAAAAGCTCCGACAGGGTTAACAATGATATATTGTTACAAAGACATAAAGACAATTTACATAGTTTATAAAGAGAGAGAAAATTATTACAATAGAAAACTACAGTTTGTTACAGTTCGTTATATTCAGGTTAATTCACAATTAGTTGAGTAAGACAATAATTGCCCTCTTGTATGTAGAATTGCACATGGGAATGTTAGTCTGGGTTCGTACAAGGACAAAGCCATTGTGATTTATAGTGGATTTTTAGTTCTTTTTTGAATTGAGCTAGTGATGGTAAAGACGTGAGCTTATTGGGAAGAGAATTCCACACCTTGCCAATAATATTGGAATACAGTGTGTCCCCACCTAGGTTATGGGACTTGCTAGTTTGTATTAGGAGTTTGTTAGATGAGCGAAGTGAACTTAGGTTGGAGTAAGGGGTTAGTATGTTTTTTAGTGCAGGGGTGTTCTCTGGATGTTTCAGGATTTTAAAGGCTTCTATGAGTTGGTATTCCTGAAGAAGATTAGGAAGTTCTAGCCAGTCAAGTTTTTTCAGGTTAATACAATGGTGTGTTCTATAGGGTAGGGCAGTGATGAATCTAGCAATGTGGTTATAACAAGAGGAGAGTCGATTGAGGTCTGATTTGTTGAGGTTCGTAAGGATGGGGGAGGCGTATAGTAGGGTGGATAGGAGGTGTGAGCGGGCAGTAGCTAGTCTAGCGGCTGGAGTTAGGAAGGTTTTTAACCTATATAAAGACCCTAGTTTTTTGTTTACCATTTTAATAGTTTGGTTGATGTGGGTGTCAAATCGCAGTTTATTGTCAATGTTTACTCCTAATAGTTTAGCGTTGGTAACAGGAAAGATAATGGTACCATTATTGGATTGAATAGTGAATTGTTTGAAAGGTGTTGTGTTGGTTGGGTGGAAGAGAAGTAGTTGGGTTTTTTTTGGGTTTAGGATGAGTTGATGGTCTGTTAGCCAATTTTCAACTATGGTAAAGCTGTGTTGGGTAGTTGTTAGAAGGTTATCTAGGATGGGATTAGAACAGATGAGAGTTGAGTCATCTGCATATTGGATGCAGGTGGCTTCGGGGATAACTGAATGGAGGTCATTTATGAATATTGAGAAGAGAAGAGGTCCTAATATGGACCCTTGAGGTACCCCTATGGTGTTCGGTAGTAGGCAGGAGAGCTTGTTCTGCCATATTACTGCCTGTTGTCTGCCTACGAGGTAGGCCTGAAACCAGTTTAGGACTTGGGTGTCTAGATGTAAGGTTTCTAAGGTTTTGAGGAGTAACTGGTGGTTTACCATGTCGAAGGCTTTCGACATATCTAGAAAGAGAGCCGAGGAAATATTTTTGTTATTCCGGTTAAGGTTTATTTTCTCTGTAAAAGAGAGGAGGGCAGTAGTCGTGCTATGATGGGGTCTAAATCCATGTTGAGAGTAAGTTAGTAGCTTGTTTTGGATGAGATAGGACATGAGTTGGTTATGCACACACTTTTCCATAATTTTGGCAAGTGGTGATAGTATGGCTATTGGTCTATAGTTAGAGAGTTCAGTGGATGTTCCTCCTTTATGAAGAGGTATGACGTAAGATATTTTCCATATTGCTGGGATTGTGGACTCAGTAATGGTTCTGTTAATTAAGATTGAAATGGGGTAGGCTATGACATCTGCAGCAATTTGCAGGTATTCAGCTGGTAGAAGATCAGCTGAAAGGGTAGTTGGCTTTAGTTTTTTCAATAGGGATCGAATGAAGGTGGTGGATATGGGTTGGAGGTTAAAGGATAGTGGGGAGTTGTGTGTGGTATTTTTTGGGGTGATAGAGGGAGCCAATTTGTCTCTCTCACTCTCTCTCTCTCTATATATATATATATATATATATATATATATATATATATATATATATATAATGTGTGTGTGTGTGTGTATATATATATATATATATATATATATATATATATATATATATATATATACATATATATACACACACACATATATATATATATATGCTTGTGTGTGTGTGTATGTATGTATGTACGTACATGTTACTTTACATTGGTCAAATGATTTGAGCCAAATTGTGAATGAGTAGTCATGATTGCAAAATGCCGGCATTAATTTGTGGCAGGTTGCAGTATAGTGAGGTGTGGGAATTTGTCTTTCTCCACTGTTGTGTGATCTCATACTTGGTAAAAGTCTCAGGGGGTTAGGGGTGGGTGGCACACCTTCTTATCTTATGAGATTTGATCATGTTTAGTTTTTGATGTGTAAGAAGTGCACATGCGCGCGCGCACACACACACACACACACACACACACACACACACACACACACACACACACACACACATGCGTGTTATTACCTAGATGATTGGCTAATCCAAGCAAAATCTATGAAGCAAGTAGAAGCCTCTCTTCATTTGACCATGGCTTTCCTGTCAGGCCTGGGATTCTTCCTGAACATAAAGAAATCCAATCATAATTCCTCAAACAGACTAATGTTCTTAGGAACTCTGCTACAGAGGAAAAAAACAAATGTCCCTTCTCACCCAGGAAAAGGTAGTTTAAATCACTAGCCAGATTGGCGTTGATGATGGGTAGAGGGGATCCTCAGACCTCTGGGGTAGATAGTCTTTTGTATTCTTATGATTTCCTCTGGTGTAGCTGTAGATGAGGAAAAAACAGTGGCTCTTCACATATGTATGGTGTCAACACAAAACTCCTCTAGGCTTCAAGATACAGCTTTTCCCATGCCAGAAAAAGCTGCTGTGATGGACAGAAGCCTGCCTTCAGAAATATGATGGGATGGATCCCCTTTCAGTGCTATTTAAAAAGCCAAATTATGACCTCATGTATCTCAGTCATAGCCTGGGGCACCCACACAGGTGGTTTTCATGTGTAAGACAAGTGGGAGACAGCCTTACTCCAAAGTCACATCAACCAAAATTAAATGATGACAATGTTCAGGGGCATACTGGCATTCAAAAAGTTATGGAAACCAAGCACTGTTTTGATACAAACAGACAACATAGTGATGTGATACATAAACGAACAGGAAAGTATCCACTGTGCTGCCTAGCTATGCAGCTTGGGGAGAAGGCAAAAGAGAATGGGTTGCATCTGATAGCTCATTACCTTCCAGGAGAAAGCAAAAATCTGACAGACCATTTCAGCAGGTCTGGTATAGACTCTGAGTGGTTGCTAAAAAAAGCACATCTTCCTAGAAATCACAGAAAAATGGAGTGTGCCAGAAATAGACCTGTTTGCTTCCCAAAAAAACAGGCACTCACAAAAGTATTGCTTAAGGGACACAGACAACACGGCCTAGAAGATGAATGCCTTTTCCTTCCCATGGGCAGGTCTATTTCTGTATGCCTTCAGTCCTGTACCTCTCTTCCCCAGGCTACTAGTAAAGATCAGGGAGGGTGGAAGGGGAGAGTGTGATTTTGATTGTACCCTTTTGAACAAGACACATTCATTTTTCTCTCATATGAAATGAGCAGACGTGAACCTTAGCTTCTTCCACAGGAGGTGGCTCCCTTGAGATAGAACAGAGGAGCCACCATACATCCCAACTTGCACACCCTGCAGCTATCTGCCTGGAGGTTGTAATCCTTATTTCCCAGGGCCAGCTCTTAGACAAGGATGTCTGATCTCTTCTAAAAGAAGCCAAAAAATCATATATATCAAAATGCAAAAGATTTACTGTTTGGTACCAGACCAACAGCCAACATCCTGTACTAGCTAACTTCCCCTTGGTCCTGACTTATCTGGCCAAGCTCTTCACCAAAAGGTCTCTCTTACTCCTACATCAGAATTCATGCCTCTGCCATCTCTGTCTGCCCACACATCTACCCCCCACCCCAGTTTTCCTTGCCTGTGAAGAAACAGTTATTCAAGGTCATCATCCACCTAAGGCACACCACTGCTCTTTCTGGGACGTCTGTTTTGAGTTGGAGAAGCTCACTGGTTCCTGTTTTGAACTAACAGTCTATGCGAAGATCAAGCTTTTATCTTGGAAAAATGCATTTTTAGTAATCATCACCTCAGAATCTCAAAAGTTACAGGCACAGATGTGTAAGGAGGCCTTCTTCAGATTTCATGCAGACAGAGTATCTCTGGGGAATAACTCTGCTTTTTTGCCTACAGCTGTTACTGAACTCTCCCTGAGTCAAAGCATACATTCTCATGCTCATGCTTTTTTCCCAAACCCACAAAACAGGGGAGAGAACCTTGCACTCTTTGGATTTACACATGTAGCTCTAGTTTTACTTCAGCAAGACAAAAAATTATCAGAAAGCCAGACCAACTTTTTATTGCCATTGCCATAATACATTGGAGAAATGTGTTAGCAAACAGGCTATCTCTAAATGGATATTTTAACTGTATTTGTTTTTGCTACAAACACCATGGTGTAAAGGTGCCAGACCAAGTTAGAATCCATTCCACCAGAATAATAGGCACTACACCTGATTTTATCAGGGAAGTACCAACTAAAGACATCGTGGAGGCAGCCACCTGTTCTTCTCTTCACACCTTTACCAAACACAATAATGTGTCCTCTTCTTCTAGAGCCAGAGCTGGGTTCTAGTCAGCATTTCTGCAGAGGTTTACATCATCTGCTTGACTTCATCTTTTTTCCCATCTACCCATCCTTTCGGCTTTGGGTATCCTTTCATTGGGTTATTACTGTAGTAGTGAAACACTGTGAACATAGTACAGTTGTGTATCTCTACCAGAAGTGTAAATGTCCACGTCTTCACTGTAGCTTTTTCTTCCATCCTTCCCCTTTTTTCATTGTTGGAGTAGACTCCATATTTCCCACTCCTTTAGGTCCCTTCTCTGTGTAAATTACTCTACAGGTATACCCTATTCCTGCTTAGGAGAGTACGGGTGGGGTACGATGTTCTTTGTGTTTCACTGTTGCAGTCATTACATTTGGGTAATCTGCTGGCAGGTAGCCCTCAGTCGACCTGATTAACAAAGTCTTGCGTCCTGCGTCAGTTGCTGCCCCTTCTTTCATGACGTCAGGTCATCAAGGGTATAAAACATGCAGCTGACGCCATTACACCAGTCTTCCTTGCCATGCGGTGCCCGAAGGAGAAGCAGTTCACAAGTGCCGGTTGGCCGATTCCTGAAATTTTCGTTTTCGAGTTTCAGAACCGAAGTCTTCAACTTAAAGCTAAGTACCCCGTTGGGGAAACTTTTTCTTGCTCCTTACCGATGTCAGTAAAAGTTAATAATTGCATTACTTGTGGAAAGCAAATATGTCGTAAAGATTTTCATTTGTACTGTATTCCTTGCCTAGGCCCTGACCACGACGTACCTTGCTGTCAGTTTTGTGCTTTATTTAATCAGCACATTATCTGTCGTCAATACATTTTTGCCTTTAAATATTTCAGTTCTCGGTTTAATTATCCAGAAATGACATTGGTTAGCCATCCGACTACTGGGATTTCGAAAAACGCAAAGATCAAGACAGAGACAGGCCATCGAGGTCCAAAACTGCCAACGATGCTTCTCCTAAGCCAATCGCCAGTTCGCCGGTACTCAGTGAGGCGCTTTCACAGCCCCTGATACCCGCTACTTCTGACTCACAGGCCTGTACTGAGACCCATTCGGAGTCCGGTATGCCACGAGATGCTTCACCTATGGAACTCGCGGATGTCTCTACCTTGGATGTGTCCGGAGCCGCTGTGCAGGCACCGACTTCTGAAGATGTATTCAGACCTACAGACTTGCACATTAAGCTGACTCCACCTTCAATACTAAGACATACATCTTGATGTATGTCTAAAAAACCGATGCTCAGGCAACATGTTCAGGCCCCTATGACTAAAAAACAAATGATCAAAATGGCTGAAGATCTAATTACTCTAATCAAGGGTAGTTAACCCCCCCCCCCCTTCTAAGAGGCCTAGGGCTGAGCTTGACTATGAATCTTCTGATCAGGACTCTGTTTCTTCTGACTCTTCTAATGACCTGGATTTGTCCATATCTACTTATGAGGATTCTGATGCAGAGGATTCCATTCCCTCTTCTTCCCCCCCTGAGGACTTTTCTTTGGGGAAACTTTACATACCTTAAGGGAGCATTTCCACTGGGAACGTCAGGAATTTTCTGATTCAAAAAAGAGGCTTAGGGACTTTCTTCTTCTACCTCAGCATAGGCCTTTGGCTACACCTCCTGTACTAGACATTGTTGATGTGTTTTCGGAATCCAGTATGGCCCCTGATTCCCTGCCTCCGGCTCCTAGTAAACCTGACAGATATTACAGGGTTCCTGATTCCCACAAGTTCCTTTTCAAAAATCCTGTTGCAGATCCAGAAACCATTTCTCAGGGGCCCAAGGGCATTAAGGCTTCTACTGCTAAAAATCCTACCCCTTCTGATAGAGACTCCAGGGCGCTGGATAGATGGGGAAAAATGTTTATACTTCTGCAGTCTTGGCAATCAGGGCTTTAAACTGCCAGTGTCATATGTTAAAATATCAACAGCATGTTATTGGACTGCTTAAACAGAAAATGATGTTGATTTCTGACTGTGTGGAAAATAAAGATTTACAGGATTTATTGCATTCTGCTGAACAAGTTGGAAAACATACTTTGCAATGTGGTTTTGATTCTTTAGAGGCCTCTTGCAGGCTGCTGTTACTGGATCGGTGCTTAGAATGCATGCTTGGCGTAAGGAGCAATCTCTTCCTGGTCATGTTAAAGCAAAATTGTTGAATGCTCTTTTAAATCAGGACCACCTGTTTGCAAATAAGGCTGAAGAAGTTCTTAAAAATGTGGAAGATAAAGCTAAATCTATGCAAACTGTAAAATATTTCTTACAAGTGTAACCACCAAGATTTTGTAGGCACTGGCCTACTAAGAATTGGTCCTTTACAGCTCCTTCCAGATCCTCTCAAGCCAAACCCAGACACAACAAAAGCACCAGGTTTCAGTCCCAGGGAACTCTCAGAAATAAGCAACGGGGAGCTTCCACTTCCAAATCTGGAAATAACAAGACACCCCCCCCTATGGTAAACAGTCTCAATGACTTTCCTTTAAAATTACCAAGCACTTACCTTAACTGGGAACTCGTAACCCAGGACAAGTGGGTTTTAAATATAGTGTCCCAGGGATACAGATTTCATTTCCACACGTTGCCAACACCAAACGGGTGGCCAGAGGCTCAAAAACAAATACTTTCCCTCTTAAACATGGGGGCTATTCAACCGGTACCAGAAGAGGAAAAGGGACAAGGATTTTATTCCAGGCTTTTCCTGTTACCCAGAAAAAGACAAATCATGGCGTCCAATTCTGGACCTGTCTACTCTAAACACCTTTTTGGACTTTCCAAAATTCAAGATGCTGACTCTTCACCAGTTACTTCCTATGCTAGGCAAAGATGCCTGGTTGGCAACTCTAGATTTAAAAGAAGCATACCTGCACATCCCAATCAGGGAATCTTGCAGAAAATACCTACACTTCAAAGCAGGCTACTTGCATTATCAGTTCTCTGCATTGCCCTTTGGCTTGTCTACTGCGCCCAGGGTATTCACAAAGTGCCTGGCTCCAGTAATTGCAATTTGAAGGCAAAGAAATATTCAGATATATCCATACCTGGACAATTGTCTTAATTCAGGCAGAAAACCAGGCCACACTTCTAAATCATCTGGCGTTTGTAAAAAAAAAAGGTTCTAACTTGTGTGGGGTACACCATAAACGAAAAGAAATCACAACTGGTACCCTCTCAACAGTTTACATTCCTGGGTGCAAGCTTGAATACAACTGCCCAGATGGCTTTCCTCACGCCAGAGAAGCAAATTCATTTGGTAACTTACTTCATGCAAGTGGCCACAAAAACCCTGCTATCTGCAAGACAAATACTGCAAGCCTTGGGGTTCATGGCCTCCTGCATTCTTCTAATTTCATATGCAAGACTGCATATGAGGAAACTACAGTGGTACTTAAAAAGTCTATGGAGTCAACATTGTCACAGCCTGGAAACAATGATTCCTATCATACCTTGCCTACGCCTGGAGTTCCTATGGTGGGCAGAGGCCTGCCACCAAAACAAGGGACTGCCATTTACACTACCCCCTGCCACACACACCCTAACTACAGATGCCTGCCAGGAAAATTGAATACACTGGCAGACGGACTAAGCAGAAATCTCATGGCCCACACGAGTGGAAACTGGAATCACGGATTTTCAACATGTTGACAAGTAAATGGGGAAGCCCAGACACAGATCTATTTGCCTCCCCTCAGAAGTACCAGTTGGACAAATTTTGCACAAGGACTCCCCACAAAAAAGCCTGGAAAGTGGATGCTCTGTCCTTCAGCTGGAAAAAACAATCAGTCTACGCCTTTCCCCCTCTGCCTCTGCTCTCCAAAGTTCTGCTAAAAGTCAAACGGAACAAACCAAGAATGATTTTGATTGCTCCAGACTGGCTACGCCAACACTGGTACCCACTCTTGTGCACTGTGTTACAAATATCTCTATGGCACCTGCCTCAGATGCCATCCTTACTGTCTCAGCAGGAGAACCAAATTCTGCACTCTCAGCTTCCAACATTGAACCTTGTAGCTTGGCTAATCACTTAAATTCACCCTTAGCATCCCTCAGCAAACCTGTGATGGATGTCCTAGTACTAGAAAATCTTATGCTGACAAATGGAAAAGATTCTGTGCCTGGAACCAGTCTTTAGGGATGAGCACAGCAGCACCCAGTTTACCTCAGATTTTGCAATACTTAACTGAGATGCTTCACAAGGGCCTGTCTTTTTCCTCTATTAAAATCCACGCTTCAGCTATTTCAGCTCACTATAACACAGAATCACCCCTCTTTTCTCATCCCCTGCTCAAGCAGTATCTCAGAGTGGCAAAGAACTTGAGACCACCCAGGATAGCTCCTACCCCTGCCTGGGACCATAACTTTGTTTTGGAGAAGCTCACTCTACCTCT
Organism: Protopterus annectens; assembly: GCF_019279795.1. Classification (NCBI taxonomy): domain Eukaryota; kingdom Metazoa; phylum Chordata; order Ceratodontiformes; family Protopteridae; genus Protopterus; species Protopterus annectens. The sequence continues at coordinate 547,517,687 of NC_056742.1, read as the reverse complement.
TTCGAGCCAGCTGCTACTGCAGACTTAAAATTTCTTTCTTGGAAAACAGCCTTCCTTTTAGCAATCACTTTAGCTAGAAGGATATCTGAATTACAGGCCTTTATGGCAGTAGAGCCTTTCATCATCTTTCATGCGGACAGGGTATCTCTGAGGACCAATCCATCCTTCATGCCCAAGGTGGTTTCCAATGTGGCTCTTAATCAGTCCATTCATTTGCCAACCTTCTTTCCCAATCCACAGAACAAAGGGGAACGGATTCTGCATTCCTTGGATGTGCACAGACAACTTAGATTCTACTTGGACAGAACTAAATTTCAAAGAAAATCTGAACAATTTAGTAGCATTTGCTGCTGGGACAGAGGTGAAGGCTATTTCAAAACAAACCATTTCTAAATGGATAAGCCATTGCATTAATTTCTGCTATAAGCACCATGGAAAACCTAACCCCCAGGGGATCAGATCTCACTCCATCAGGGCTACATCTAGTTCTGCATCTTTTCTCAGATATTCTAGAAGCTGCTACCTGGAGTTCTGTACATACTTTCACCAAGCATTATCATTTACCAATTTTATCTAAATCCAGAGCTGGCTTTGCCACTGCTGTCTTGCAGGGCCGTATAGCTGGTCCTAATGCTGTATAAATTCCTCCTCCCAACCATAGCTTTGGGAATCTATCCAAATGTAATGACTGCAACAGTGAAACACGAAGAACATAGTACAGTTGTGTACACTTACAATAAATGTAGATGTTCGAGTGTATTCACTGTTGCAGTCCTGGTTACCCTCCTTCCAGCCCCCTGTTTTTTCTCTGACTATACCTCTACTTTCTTTTACTATACTTAAAAGCCTTTTTGGTTTATTTGCTTTTGGTTGGAGGTATATTTTTGTGTTTTTTCTTTTTATTTGCTCCCCATTTGGGGGGCACCTGACATCTGGGGCAAGAAAAACTGATGTAATGGCTTTGACTTGCATGTTTTATACCCCTGACGACCTGACGTCATGGAAGAAGGGACAGCAACCGATGCAGGACCCAAGACTTTGTTAATCAGGCCGACTGAGGGCAATCTGCCAGCAGATTACCCAAATGTAATGACTGCAACAGTGAATACACTCAAACATCTACATTTATGGTAAGTGTACACAACTGTACTTTCCCAGCCTAGGACACAGAGTGTGTGGTGTCAGTCCTGTTAGGGTAACAAACACCTAAGAAAGTAATGGTAGACGATCCTTATACCCAAACATGCTGATGTCAGTGGAGAGATGTTTGCCAGACTTGAAATTGGGAAGAAAATCTTTTGTATTTTGGCCAGCCAAGGGTTTCCACAGTAGGAAATCCCAATAAGTTATTAATGCACTAGTGAAGACACTGGAACATCTACATTTATAGCAAGCAAACACATTTGTACTTTCTCAAAACTTCTCCTTTACTTTCTGAGGTTCATATGTATATGTTAGGCTAATGATCACCAGTGCCTTTATAAACTTATCTGCACAACCTAACCCAGTTGCATCCTCTTGTAACATATGAATCTAAATTGGAGAAGTATGATATATTTAGGGGGCTGCTAAAAAGTTATGTGGGGGCATGTTAATTAGGGAATAGTTACCGTTGGCCTCTCTTTCTAGGAGGTATGGTGTCCAGGGGTACATTTACGATTTCCCATCCAATGGTAGTTAGGGAATGTTTACTGTCAGCCTCTGTCTATAAGAGACATGGGGACCAGCCTGTGAATGAATTTATGATTTTCTATCCATTGGTTATGTTCAAATAGGGTTAGGGTGGACTCTGCTTCTCATGGATTGGGAGCCTGTTCCAGAACATGAGGATTCTTTGAGACACTTATCTGTCTCGCCAGCATGTTCTGTTTATGTTGCAAGCAAATTTGAAGTACTCTGATCTAGTGTTTCTGGTGCTGTTCATTTTGTGGATATGCAAAGTCTCCATCAGGGCTGGATCTAAGTATGCCTTATATGCTAAGCACAGATCACATCTCAACAGCCTGTAGAAGACTGAGTATAGAGGCAGAGCTGTAAGGCGGTTTGTATAGGACACAGTGTGTTAGTAACCTGGATTCTGTTGGTGAGGAAACTCTGTGGGCATTCCAGTTGTTACATATGTCTAGTCAGGTACATGCCAGATTGGGCATTATACTCAGTGATGGTACTATAACTTTGTTGGACCTGGATGCCAGATCCTTACTTATAAGTTGGGCAACGTCAAATTATTTTTTTACTACCTTAACCCTTTGAGCACAGTCTTAAGTTGAAAACAGTGACATTTAACATTTGTTAAACCTTGATTTTTTTAGTTACATTAAACTGTGAGGAAACGGGATGTTATGTGAGTTAATCAGGTGTTTTAATATTCTTACGAGACAAATGTGTTGTGCAGAAGTTCTGGAAGATGCAGAAAAATAGCAGTGAAAGTTACTAATGATGAAATCTATTCAAATTAAACTGCCTTACTCTGTAACATTTAATTGCACAGTGCTAGAGACACACACAGATTAAAGCAATAATAGAAAAGTACCTCTTCAGCTGTGTTTTTTTCTTCCTAGAAGCGAGTGCCAAATCTCATTTTGCTTGTATGAGCAGATTGTCAGTGCACATTCAAACTGATCATTCCTTTCAGTGCTTACCTCCTGATTAACAGATGAATGTTTTGTAGAAAATCTATAAAAATATTTGTGTGAATAGGACAAGCAGATTTTCACTGAGTGGACTCTGTAAATTGGAAATCTTACTGGTGACTTGCTTAAGTGTTTTTCTGGGATGATGTGTAGACAAAAGAAGTCAGCTCACATGGATCTGCCATGTGACAGCTGGCAGTGTGATGTCATTTATTGGCTGAAATGTGTTCAGCATCTTTCCACTCAGACAGATTTTATAATGAATTGCAATCACTTCAGTGTTTATGGCCCTAATACTGCATTCTAATGTTAGGAGCTGTGTTTGTTCCTTAGGGTTTGTAGAGCTTGGCTATTTTTAATAATGTGATCTTCAGAAAAACCTACAAGAGCTCTGTGTTACATTTGCATAACTAGGAATGAATTCCAAGGGTTAGTATTACAACACTTACCAAGGAACATCTCGTGCATGCCATGTGTAAGCTATATTGTCTCCGTAGAATTTAACATTGTGTTGTCTGTTAGGCAGTGTAAAGTAGTAGTGTGTTTCTATTATTTATCTTAAACTTGTTACACATAGAACATAGTTCAGTAAACTCTCAGTTAACCGGAACTCAAGCAACCTAAAAAAAAATTGAAGAAATACAGTACAGTTTTCATGTGTTGCACTTTCTGCCCCCCGCAGAAACATACGTGATGTTTTTAGTTTTAGAGTTTTAAAAAGGAAGCTAGGAATAAATTCCCTCTCTCCCCAACCTAAGAACAAGTCAAACCAAACAAATAGTATAGTATAGGATACAGTTATACGGCATCTACCAATCCCCATGGGTGTTGGTTAACTAAGAGTTTGCTGCACACAGATTCCCAACACAGCACAGCACATGGTTGCGCATGAAATTCCATTGTGAGTTTGTAACACTGGAAAGTGAGCATATAATGATCATGTGCCTTCACAGACTCCACTGTTTGCTTTGCATGACAATTTACAAAGATTTTTAATCAAATGACTTTGCCCTTATTTGGTTTTGTTTCATGTTTATATTGCAGTTTGTTTTGCTGTATTTCTGAGATAGCATACAGTTATTTTATGACTGATTTCATTTAATAATTTGTTGACAGTACAACAGGTTAAAAGCCTAATCCATTGAACAGCAAGATTCCTGCATGTGATGCTGGTGATCTGACCTGAAAAAGGCCTAGGTTGTCAGATGACCTACCAGGGAGTAGAGGAGATTGCCCAATGTGTTACTGCCTTGCCTGGGTTTGGACATGAGACACAGACCAGGTGCACTAGTTAAATCTGGTGACTAGCTATATGATGCTTGCATATTAAATGTAGCTGGGGTCAACTTTACTTCACTGCACTTACAAGCTTTAGCAGAAGAAATGGACTGGGGCTTCTGTGGCTAACCTTAAGTGATTTACGTATGCACCTATGATTGAAATGAATGTCTTTTTGGACTGTTTACCCAAGAGGCTTCTTGAAAGCTGAATGTACATGTTGTTTTGATCAATACCATTGTCAGTTGCTAAAAAACTTCCTGAGATGCAGCAGTAACAGTCTGTCTAACATTTTGCACAGAAGATTAAAGAGCTGATAACAAGCTGTTTCTCGTAGTCAAGGGTTTGAGTCCCTCAGCATCTGTTGCTTACCTTTGTGACTCTGAGCATGTCAGTTAACCAGTCTGTGCTCCCCTAAGTCTGAAAAAGGACCATGGCGATTTTACCCTGGTAAACACAAATCTGTCTATCCGTGACCCCCCCCCATTTTTGCACATTGTCACTCATCTAGAGCTAAGGTTTACACAGATTGGGTCTAGACCTGCTGTGGTAGTTCTTCCACACCACACACATGTACGTATGGTCACATGTATGTCCAATAAACACAAATAAAATATAAGTAATATAACAGATGCATGGTAATTAAGAACTATGACTGAGATGTAAATGCATTGGAATACACAGTTTGCGTAAAGGAGTAAAATAAGTGGAGGTTTAGCCCTCTTTATGGAGAAGAAGAGTTCTAAGCAAGAAGTAGTTGTCACTGGAGGTTGAAAATGGCCGCTCATTTCACAAAGGGGTTGTATAAGATGAGAAGATGTTTGTATTGTCCGGATGGAAAAAAGGAACTAATTGTTGAAGTATATCCTATTGTAACTGGAAGTCATTAGTTGAAGCACAGGACAATTAAGGTATTGTTGACTGGGGACTGTAATTTGTTAGAGGTTAACTGAAACACTTTGGCTAAAGCCTCGGACATGTTGTTAATCAAATCTATTCCGGAAGAAGCAGTCTTGGAAATGTCCTAAAATGAAGTTGGAGAAGACTATCTGTTATCCGGATATGTGCTGCATTTGAGAACATATGATCACCATACAGTGTGATCAACATAACCACAACTGTGAAGTCAGGCCACAATGATAAGTGATCCAGCCAAAACTGATGCCAATAGACTTCAAGAAAGAAGACTGGAAAAAAATAGGACATTGCCATGGAAATGTGCTTACAATAAGTTCTGTGTCAGAATTTTGTATGCAGAGGCATCAAGTCTTAAAAAAAAAAATCTTTAAATCAAATATAACAGAAAAGTACAGTTGTGCTTTACAGGCAGGTTTCATAACAGTTAAAGTAACATTTAGCACTGAGGGAGTATGATGAAGTACAGGAAAGGAAAGTTCCTGTGGAAGCAGTCTGGGAATGATTATCTGTGCAACAATCTGCCTGGCTACAAATGACAAAGGACAGATGCGTGCAGGGGGAACATTTCCAGAGGATACAGCATTCCCCTTTCAGTAAATCCAAAAACACAAAAAGACTCCCAGACATTCCTCCCAGTCACAAGGAAGCAGCAGTCTTAGAAATCCAAAAACTGCTCGACAAGTCATCCACTCAATCCTACCAGACCAGAGAGGATCCGGAATCTACTCAAGATTCTTGTTAGTGCCCAAAAACAGGAGACTGGAGACCAATTTTAGATCTCAGCCAGTTGAACAAATCAGTTCATCAAACCAAATTCTGGATGGTCTCACTACAGTCAATACTTCCATCTTTTGAAAAAGATGACTGGATGTGCTCAGTAGATCTTCAGGATACGTATTACCACATAAAAATGGACAAGCGCTCCAGAAGATTTCTGTGCTTCTGGCTGGAAGCCATTCACTGTCAGTTCAGGGCACTTCCCTTTGGGCTCACCACAGCCCCCAGGGTGTTTTACCAAATGCATGGCAGTGTAGCAGCGCATCTCAGACTGCTAGGGTTCCGAGTGTTTCCATATCTCAACGACTGGCTCCTTACATCTACCACCAGGCGTCAACTCATAAAGCCAAAAAATTACACACTTCATCTCTGCAGCCATTTTAGGAATCACGGTAAATTACAAAAAAAACCCAGTTAGAGCCCACACAACAGCTGGAATTCATTGGAGCTATACTAGACACAGTCACGGGACTTGCATCACTCCCATTAGAAAGGTTCCAGAGGATCAGATCACAAGTAAACCACATCATTCAGAACAGAAATGTTCCAGCAAGACTCAACCTGCAGGCTCTAGGGTCAATGGCATCCTCTATTACCCTAGTTCCCATGACCAGATATCACATGGAGATTCTTCAGTGGCTTCTGGCCTCTCAATGGTCATTATTAAACCAACCAATGTCTCATCAGATTTTGATCACCAGTCGTTGCAAGAAATTTCTCACTAAATCTTGAAGGGCTGTCCCTTTGTTCTTCCTCAGCCCCAAGACATAGTGACCACAGATACTTCCCAGATAGGGTGTGGGGGGACATTATCTGAGAAGGACAGTCCAAGGCACTTGGTCACAGATGGAGGTCAGTTTGCATGTCAGTGTTCTAGAGATGAGGGCGGTGCTGTTACTGTTGCGAGCATTTTAAGATACCCTCCCCTTTGGAACAGTGGCAATGCAAACAGACAGCATGTCTGTATTCTGGTACATCAACAAACAAGGGGGAACCAAGTCTTACCCGCTTTGTCAAGAAGCCCTCAGAGTATGGTAGTGGGCGATTTCTTCCAACCACTTTCTAATGGCAACGCAAATTCCGAGGAGCTCCAACCTGATTGTGGACATGTTGAGCAGAACTATGCTAATGCCTCACAAGTGGTCTCTCAGTCAAGTAGCGGCAGAAAAGATATTCCGCCACTGGGGTCAACCTTGCTGCAATCTGTTTGCAGCCCCTCTGAACAAGTGCAGCAGTTACTTTGCCCTAATCCCCCCTGCAGGAGAGCCACCCAGAGATGCTGTTCCCCACAATTGGCCCCCTGTTCTTCTGTATGCCTTTACCCTGACTTCTGTGATATGTCTGTTTCTAAAGAAAACTAAGAGGTCAAAGAACAAAATCCTCATTGCTCCGTTTTGGCCTCGACAAATTTGGTTTCCCTTCCTTTGGCCTCATCTACTTTGGAAACCTTGGATTCTGGACCCAGCTCCAGACCTGTTATCTCACCCAGAAGGAATGGTTCATCTGAATCTCCAACATCGCAAGCTCTCACTGCATGGCTTCTCCAGTTTCCATGATTGCCAGGCATTCCTCTCTTACTTCCCCGGTCCAACAAATCATTTTGGCCCACCACAAGCCATTAACTAGAAAGTTGTACCATATCAAGTGGATGTGGATAAAATTTGCTAGATGGTCGTTTGACAGTAATATTGACCACATCATCTGTGGATAAAGTTTTAGATTTCCTGGCCTTTCTTTAACAGTCTGGCTCCTCAGCTTCTATCACTTGAGTACATCTTGCTGCGATATCTAATTTCCATGTTAGTTTTGATGGTGCTTCACTTTTGTTTCATAAACTTTGTAAGGCCTTTCTGAAAGGAACCTTGCTGCTAAGACCTCCATTTAAAGAACCCATTGCTCCAAGGGATTTAACCTTGGTCCTACAGTCTCTCATTTTGTCCTCTTTTGAACCTTTGGCAACTTAGTCTCTCATTTTGTCCTCTTTTGAACCTTTGGCAACTTGTGATTTAATGTTTTTGACCTGGAAAACTTTGTTTTTGATAGTTATAGCTTCAGCCAGAAGAATATCGGAAATTTAAGACTTGTCCTGCAGGCGTCTCTATTTAATATTTCATAAGGTTACTTTAGCTAAATGGCTTAGGGATTGTATCACCTTTATTTATCACTCAGGGGCTTCACCCACCACATCCTGTGAAAGCCCATTCAACTAGAGCTATAGCAGCTTCTGCACATTTTCACACTAGAGCTTCTTTAGATGTTTCAATTGTAATTATTGTCAATATTTATACATTGATAGTCACGGAATTAGACTTGGTAAAACTTTAGTAGAAGTCCTAGGTAGATTCACATGCAGATCTAAAAATGTTTATGTTTTAATATGTGTAGAATGTAGCTCCTTTTATGTAGGTAAAACTAAAAGTGAATTGTATAGGAGAATCTATGAACACCACTATGCTATTGGTAAGGGTGATGTAAAAAATGCTATGGGTAAGCATTATGTGGAAAATAGATGTAAAATCAATTTTAAGTGTTTGGTAATAGATTCAGTGCATCCTAATGTCAAAAGTATTAATGTAGAAGAAGTATTAGGGTGGTTGGAATACTGCTGGCAGGTTAGATTGAATGCATGTTTTCTCCCAGGACTTAATAACAGAGAAGAATTTATAGTGTATTTAAAAAGGAAGGGACTGAAGCATTAGGGATTTTAGTTAGAGGTATTTGTCAGCATTATGCTGACTGTTGTTTTAAGAATAGCTAACTCAGCTTTTAATGATCAATTGTCAATTATGTTTAATTGACTGCTATTTTAGTATTTAAATAGGTTTTGTTTATGTGTAAGCCATTAGTCTGAAGAAGTCTCCATTGTAGGAGACGAAAGCGCTTACTTTTGGTTTGTATTTTACTTGGAATATTGTCTTGAATTTGTGGATTAAATCTCGAACGTTATTTCCTGGTGCTGCCATCATTTTTTTGCTGTTTTGGATACTTCTTTAGATGACATTTGTGCAGCAGCTACATGGGCATCTCATCATACTTTTATTACTCATTACAAACTGGACCAGGTCTCTAGGGAACATGCAGCATTCGGTTCGATGACGCTCAGGAATATTCTCTTGTGAAACCTCCCAAGATTTGGGTAGCTAGGGTCTCTGTCCCACAGTCAAGGATTACTTGAAGATTGACAACATCAGATAAAGGAGTTATGTCTTGCCACAATGTTCCATCTGTGTTGTCGATCTTCACTAATCCTTGACATTCCCCTCTCCTTCCCCCTGCCTAATAATTTTAGTGGACCATAATAGGGACACAGATATGGTCTCTTTTTTATTACTTGTCTGTCACTATTACAGGCAAACCCAATCTGAGGTAATTTAGTGAGGAGCTTTATGGATAGAAACTAGCTCAAGAGTTTTGGGAGGCGCAAGATGGAAAAACGGTTGAGTCAATTCTGAGGCTCACAACGGAGCCCACAGTAAAGAATTAGTGAAGATGGACAACACAGATGGAACATTATGGTAAGACATAACTTCTTTTTATAGTATATGTGTAATTTTTTCCAGCATTATAAAAAGTTACATAGAATTTTGAAACACCAATGAAATTCAGTTTTATGTTGAATTTTGTTTTTGTTTTTATTCTTTAAACAGGTACGCATGGACAATTGCACAGTGCAGAACATGTGGTGGTCATATGGGGTGGAAATTTACAGCCTCAAAAAAGAGCATGTCACCTCAGAAATTTTGGGGACTAACACGTTCTGCTCTCCTGCCTAGGATCCCTGAATCCGACGATGATTCAGGCCAAAAAGGATCCCGTCTTTTGTGCCTGTAAACTGCTTTAATAAAGAAAAAGATATGACAACTGAACAAGTCTATACCGCTTCCCAAATCTGCTTGATGCTTACAGTCAAGAACTACATAGCTGATGTTATACAAAGCTGTATTATACTGCCATAAATCACTTATGGGTTTCTGCTGTGTAAAGGAAATGTGCTGCCTTTGCAAAATCCTTTGTCCTTAAAGAAATCAGAAGAAAACAACGATTGATGGTTATTTATAAAGGATTTCAGAAACACAGTGTATTGTCCATCTAAATATAAGTATCTGCTTTACATGTAGATCAAATGATCTGGAAAGTCCTTAACAGCACATATCATATTGAAGTCTAAAAGAAGTAAAAGGAACAGTGTATTTACACATTTGAGGTGCAGATACAACATGAACAGAAAGCACAAAGATATAGAAGTTTATTTAAGCACTGAACAGAGAGAATTTATGTAATATTTTGTTTCATAAGAGAGAGAGATTTATTTTGTATTGTTTTCAGACCATTTTTCTTATGTGCTTCATCTGATGTAATAAGGATATAAATGTTCTGGGATTACAACAACAGAGCAGTCATGGTGCTGTTTCAAGCTACTACCTTTTCCCAAATAACTCTCGTATTCTGGTTATTTTGCATATTGTTGTTGGATATGCTGATGTACATAGTACAGGTTGTTAACTCTGATCAGCAAGGGACACTTTTTGTCTTTTTTTTAATCTCTTTTTATTGAAGACTAAAATTGACCATTGAAAAATGATACATGAAATATTATCTCTCACTTGCTCATGTTTGAGTGATACAGTTGTCCTGTGGAATAGCTAGCTAACCGGAGTTTGCCAAAAAGCAGTTTTCACATGCAAAGTCTAAGGGGAACTGGCTACACTCTTGGCTGTAACCATGCAGTTACCATTCACAGTTAATAATGGGTTTTCTGAAATAGAATAAACATATATCATTTATTATGTGCAGAACAGTGGTATTGACCTTTGCTGCTTTTTTGCTCATACTGTAGGTGTTTCAGAGTATATCAAACATTTTGTTAAGGTCATGCTAAACTGTTTTTAGGTTTTATCAATATGAGTTGTTTTCTCACTTCAGTATTTGTAAAATAAAAAAAAAAACAAAGTATGAGTCAGGAACCTCCGTTGTTTCCCATGAATGTTTTAATTCTGTTAGGAGTTGTTACCTTAGATGAAGCAAGAAGACATAGCTTGTTACCAGTTTGGTTAGTGAAAAACAGTGGACTGGAGACTTTAATGCATTAAGTGGGTGCTCTGTACATTCTTATGATTTATGTGTGTTCTTCACTGTAAACCCACAGATAATAACAGTGAAAAGCTGCTGGAGAAAATCTTTGTCAGATAATATATAGACATTGATACAGAGATTGCAAAAGAGTAAATGAGTCAATATTTTTCCACTCTGGTACTGCCGACTAAGAATCTCAAGAAATTGTCAAGGGTCATAAAGCAATAGCTTCCACTTGATTTTATGGATGTTTGATATGGTGTATATTCTACTACTTTAGACAAGTATATGATTTCTTTTCCATTCTCTTTGTGTGTGTGTGTGTGTGTGTGTGTATATATATATATATATATATATATATATATATATATATATATATATATATATATATGGGTCTCTGTTAGAAAGTCGAAAGCACGGTTCATCGAATCGTACTTTGACGAACACACTTTAGCAAAAGTGCATAATATCGAATATGCACTTTGCTAAAGGAGACAAAAAAGGAGAAAACATGCTGTTTTCATGTTTTGTTAGTTGTACATCAACATATACTGTTGATGTACAGCTAACGAACCTCTTGTGGAGATTGCGGTACAGTGGGGATGAGGGAATATTCCCTTTTCGCCATTGTAGTGCGATCTCGGGTTTAGAATATTAAATTAGGGGGGTGGGGGGTGTGCAGCCCCGCATATGGGGGGTGCAGGGGGGCTTGCTCCCTGGTAAAATACTGTGTAGAAGTTGTTAGTCTGTTTTTTGCCTGTTACAAAAACTGGCTTTTGAGAAAGTGCACATTCGATATTGTGCACTTCCGCTTTTATGGGCTTCGATGTTGTTAGATCGATGTTGTGTGCTTTCAGTCTAACAACATAGACCCAAATATATATATATATATATATATATATATATATATATTTGCAACTACTTTTCTTCTGAACAGATTTGCAAAGGATTTATGATGTTATTCGTGTTTCACTTTTGCAGTCATCACACTTGGGTTATCCTGCCAAGGGTAGCCCTCAGTCGGCCCGAATACCAGAGGCTTAGTATTTCTGCGTCAGTTGCTGTCACTCCTGGACTGACGTCAGGTCATCAGTCTTAGAAAATCAGGCAGCTGACGACATTACATCAGTCTTTCTTGCCGAGGAGCCCGAAGCAGAAGCAGTTTGCATGAATGCCGGTCGACCGCTACCTGAGTTTTTGTTTCCGAATTGAAGTTGAAGTCTACTAAAGCAAAGTACCCCATTGGGGATCCTTTTTTCTTGCTGTAACCGATGTCAGAAAAAGTTAACCATTGTCTCGCCTGTGGAAAGCAAATACCACACTGAGACTTCCATTCTTACTGTGTCACCTGTTTAGACCCAGTCCACGACATCCCTTGCTGTCGCTTTTGTGCTTTATTCAACTCCAGAAGTATACGTCATCGGGCCCTTATTGTAGCTAAATTTTTTCACTCTCAGTCCTCGTATTCTGATATGGCTTCAGTAAGCCATCTGACTACCGATCTTCAGAAAAAAATGTAAGGATAAAGACAGAGACAGACGGCACAGGTCCAAAACTGCCAACGACACCTCCGTTAAGCTAGTCGTCAGTTCTCCAGTCCTCAGTGAGGTGCTTTCGCAGCCCCTGATGCCCACTTCTGTGGATTCGCAGGATGCTACCGAGACCCGTTTGGAGTCTGGTATGCCGCGAGACTCTTCTTTGACTAAGGATCCTACAGATGTTTCTACCTTGGATGGGTCCGAAGCCGCTGAGCAGGCACCAACTTCCGAGGAAGTTCTTCACACTACCGATACTCAACACAAACCAGCGACTTCTTTCACGTCTTCAGTTCTTTCTAAAACTACCAAGTTTCTAAGGCCCAGGGTACAAACTGCACCTAAAAAGACGACGACCCAAGCCCAGGAACCTGCTTCCATGCCTCAGTCTCAAATGCATGGCGGAAGACCTTATTATGCTTATTAGGGGAAGCCAGGACACCCCTTCCAAAAGAAAGAGACTTGTCCCCAGTAGTTTTATCTGAACAGGAGTCCGATGACTCTTGAGATTTCTGAATATGAAGACATGCAACCCCTCTCTGCTTATGAGGATTCTGATGCAGAGGAATCTATTCCTTTTGCCTCTCCTCCCAAGGATTTTTCATTTGGTGAAACCCTACATACGTTAAGAGTGCATTTCCAATGGGAATGTCAGGACTATCCTCAGTCAAAAAAGAGACTCAGAGAATTCTTAGATTTACCACAGCACAGACATTTATCCATTCCTCCTGTCCTTGATGTTGTGGATGATGTTTTTATGGAATCCAGTTTGACTCCTGACACCCTTCCTCCTGCTCCCAGGAAACCTGACCGGTACTACAGAGTCCCTGACTCTCACAAATTCCTTTTCAAAAATCCTACTGCTGACCCAGAGGTCTTCTCCCAATGACCTAAAGGAATTAAAGCAACCTCAGCTAAGAATCCCACCCCCTCAGACAGGGATTCCCGAGCTTTAGACAGATGAGATAAAAAGGTATACACCTCTGCAACTTTTGCTATTAGAGCACTAAATTGTCAGTTCCACATGCTAAAATATCAGCAGCATACCCTGGAACTCCTCAAACAAAAAAATATCTTCTTTTCCTGCTTGTGCAGAAAAATAAAGAATTACAAGAGCTTATGCATTCTGCAAGCCAAGTTACTAAGCACACCTTGCAATGTGGCTTTGACGCCCTAGAAGCATATTGCAGCAGTCACTGGTTCTGTTTCTAGAAGGCATGCTTGGCTTAAGGAACAGACCTTGCCAGACCATGTCAAATCAAAATTATTGGACGCACCATTGAACAAAGACAATTTGTTTAGCACCAAGGCAGAAGAGGTCTTAAAAAGATGGAAGAAAAAGCTAAATATATGTAGACAGTTAGACTTCTTACAGGTTCAGCCTTGGAGGTTCAGTAGGCATTGCCCCTCCAAGCACTGGTCCTTTCCGGCCCCCTCCAGGCCAGCTCAGCCAAGACACAGGGAAAGCAGACCCCCCCCCCCCCAAGGCAGCATCCCAGGGAATGCAGAGATCTAAGTAATGGAGTTCCTCCCCTTCAAAAACAGGGAGTGCTAAGCCACCCCGTTATGGTAAGAACTCACAATGACTTTACACCTCCACCCCTTACCTCTGCCCACCTGCTTGTGCCCCTAGGAGGAAACCTCTCCTTCCATGCAAACAACTGGGCTTCTATTACCAATGACCAATGAGTCCTCAGCATAGTGTCTCAGGGATACAAATTTTATTTCCACACACTGCCAACCCCAAAAGTGTTCCCAAATCTTCCTTCAAACCAGTGGACAGAGGCCAGAAAGCAAGTCCATTCCCTACTGTCCATGTGGGCAATACAGCATGTTCCTGCAGACCAGATAGGCCAAGGTTTCTATTCCAGACTCTTCCTAGGACCCAGAAAAGAGAACAGCTGGCTCCCAATCCTTGATCTGTCAATTCTAAACACCTTTCTGGTGGTACCAAAATACAAAATGCTCACCCTCCAGCAGCTTCTTCCTATGCTTTCCAAGGATGCTTGGTTAGCCATCCTAGACCTAAAAGAGGCCTGCCTACACATCCTAGTCAGAGAATCTTGCAGGAAATATCTACGTTTCAGGGCAGGATCAATGCACTTTCAGTTCTCTGTTCCAGAGTTTTCACAAAATGCCTGGTTCCAGCCATTGCTTTTTGCAGACAAATATTCAAATTTACCCCTACATAGATGATTGCCTGATTCAGGCAGACAGTCAGGAAAAGCTGTTACAGCACCTGACCTTTGTAACGAACCTACTGACCTCCCTGGGGTATACTGTCAATGAAAATAAATCAGAACTAATCCCCACACAAAAAATTGTATTCCTGGGAGCAAGCCTGGACACAGCATCCCAGATGGCATTACTTACTCCAGAAAAACGAGCCTACCTGACAGGCTACTTCTCTCAACTAGCCACCAGAACCCAGTTATCCGCAAGGAAAATCCTGCAAGCTCTAGGATTCATGGCCTCCTGCATTCTACTCATTCCATATGTCAGACTGCATATGAGGAAACTACAATGGTACCTAAAAAGTTTTTGGTGTCATCACTCTCAAGACCTGGAAACGGTCATACCTGTGATACCCTGTCTAAGGAAAGATTTTCTTTGGTGGGCAGCAGCATGCAACCACAACAAGGAACTTCCCTTCTCACAACCCCTTGCCACCGAGACCCTAAGCATGGACGCATCAGACTATGCCTGGGGTGCGCACTTGGACGGCAGGTGCATTCAGGGCCATTGGAGCCCAAGTCAAATACATCTGCACATCAACCAAAAAGAAATGCTAGCTGCTCAGCACACACTGACAGCTTTCAGACCCCTACTCTCCTTGGGGCCTCTAGTGATCAAAACAGACAACACCACGATGATGTGTTTGCTTGCACTGTTTTATCTTGGATGAATATTGTCTGTATTTTTCTGGATTTGGAGTTTTCTGCTTATAAAGGATTTGCCACCTACCAAGCGTCGCTTTTGTCTTGCAACAGCTGCCTTTTATTTTTCATTGTTTGTAAGACTCTACTTGTTTTCCTTGTATGTGGTATATCAACAAGCAGGGAGGGACTCACTCTTACCCTCTCTGCAGGCTCGCCATGATCCTATGGCACATGGCCTCAGCCATGCAAATACACCTGCTAGCACATTTCCTGCCAGGCTCCCTAAACTCTCTGGCAGACAACTTAAGCAGAAACCTGCTAGACCCACACAAGTGGCAGCTAGACCACAGAACCTTCAAACTTGTAACCCAGAAATGGGGAACCCTGAAGGTGGACCTCTTTGCCTTCCACTCCAATCATCAGCTCAGCAATTCTGCACCAGGGAACCTCACAGCAAGGCATGGAAAGTGAATGCTCTATCCTTCCAATGGGTAAAACTCTTGTTCTATGCATTTCCCCCTCTACTACTCATTTCAAGGGTACTGCTCAAAATAATGGAGGAAAAACCAAGGGCAATCTTGATTGCCTCAGACTGGCCATGCCAGCACTGGTACCCACTGCTGCACTGCCTGTCACCATTGCCACCATGGCATCTACCTCAGATACCAACACTCCTGACCCAGAAGAATGGAGAATACATGCATCCACAATTGCAGACCCTGAACCTGGCAGCCTGGGTTATTCCCTGACCTTTCCTCCAGCTGCCAGACTAAGCAAACAAGTCCTAGATGTTATACGTGAGGCCAGATGCCCCAGCACTAGAAAATCCTATGCTGACAAGTGAAAAAGGTTTTGCACCTGGATCCAGGCTAAGGGAGCCGAAACAGCATAGCCCTCCCTACCTCTCATCCTGGGTTACCTAGCAGACCTACTACACAGGGGTCTATCCTTCTCTTCTATTAAAATTCATGCCTCTGCCATCTCTGCTCATTACAGCACAGAGCTACCTCTCTTCTCACATCCTTTCATCAAACAGTTCCTAAGGGAGGCTAGCAACTTAAGGCCACCCAGAAGAGCTCCTACCCCAGCTTGGGACCTTAACTTTGTGTTGGAAAAGCTCACTCTACCCCCCCCTTTGAGCCTTCAGCTTCAGCAGAGTTAAAATTCCTCTCTTGAAAAACAGCCTTGCTTCTTGCCGTCACTTCAGCTGGAAGAGTTTCAGAGCTACAAGCACTCATGGCTGTAGAGCCCTTCATCAATTTGTATGCTGACAGGGTCTCCCTCAGGACTAACCCATCCTTCATCCCTAAAGTGGTGTCCATTGTGGCTTTCATCCAATCCATTCATTTGCCCACCTTTTTCCCTAACCCACAAAACAAGGGGGAAAGGATTCTGTACTTTCTAGATGTGCACAGACAGCTCAGATTCTATCTGGGTAGGACTAAATCTTGTAGAAAAACTGACCAATTGCTAGTCAGCATCGCAATAGGGGCAGAGGGCAAGGCCGTATCCAAACAAACAATCTCCAAAGGGATAGCACACTGCATCCATTTCTGCTACAAACAGCACAGGAAATCGCCCCCAAAGGGGGTCAGGACACATTCCACCAGGGCAACCTCCACCTCTGCAGCTTTTCTCAGAGGGGTCCCCACCAGAGGCTGCAACATGGACTTCTGTTCATACATTCACCAAGCATTACCACCTGCCTATCTTCTCCAAATCCAGGACAGGCTTTGCCACTGCAGTCTTGCAGGGCATCCTACCCAGCCCCCAGTCTTCTTGACTGCCTTCACCCTTTTCTTCAGCTTTGGGAATCAACCCAAATGTGATGACTGCAACAGTGAAACACGAAAAACATAGTACACTTGTGTACACTTACCATAAATGTAGATGTTTGAGTGTGTTCACTGTTGCAGTCCTGGTTTCCCACCCTGCATTCCCCTTGTCTCTCACTCTCTCTCTCCTTACAGTGAATTTTTGGTATTTGCTTTCTACTGGTGGTGTTCTTCCATCATAACCTAGTTCCCTATTTGGGGGCTCCTGACAGTTGGGGCAAGAAAAACTGATGTAATGGTGTCGGCTGCCCGATTGTATACCACTGATGACCTGACGTCAGTCCTGGAACGACAGCAACTGACGCAGAAATACTAAGCCTCTGGTATTCTGCCAACTGAGGGCTACCCCTGGCAGGATAACCCAAGTGTGATGACTGCTACAGTGAATACACTCAAACATCTACATTTATGGTAAGTGTACACAATTGTACTTTTTGAATAGTGCAATATTTGCAACTACTTCTCTTCTGAACAGATTTGCAAAGGATTTATGTTTTGAATAATACAAGATGAACTATGTATCTTAAATATTACTTAAATCAGATTTTTGCTGTTGTGTGGAGGATCTGCTGCAATTGCATTTCTCATACCAAGAAGGATTGTTATAGCACAGCTGACCATTTTGTATGTAACTTAAAATTATTCCAAACACTGGGTTTTAAAAAAATGCTGAGAATGTGGCAAAGCAGGAGGAATAGTCTCCATAAAAAATTAGTGATTGTGTTATTTCATACATTGCATATGTAGAAACAAATGGTGATAGTTTCGATTCCAAATAAAGGCAAATGGCATCTTGCATGATGGGGCTTATTGAACAAATAGTAGGTAGCAGTAATGACATTGAAATCAGTCTTGAAAACAGTACCTTTAAGACAGCCAGAAAACAGCTTTTATACAACATTGCATGTCTTGCAGATCTTAATGTCATTCACAGATGTCAGCAAAATCTGTAAGGTAAGGAGTTCTCTCTTATTATCTCATGGACACTTCTTTAAATTACCAGATTTGCTTTAAACCAGGTTTCTGATGCCTTCTGTTTTGTCCATCTCTCCCCAGCCCCTTCATTCTAATCATATGAAGTTTGTGGCAAGTAATTGTTAGCAAGGTTGTAGCAAGGCATGCACCACAGAATTTACTGTGTTCAAATTATTTCTGAAGTGGTAACAGTTTAGCTGTCTTAAAGAAACTTTGTACATAAGCTTCAGAAACAGAAAACGAAATAAGAAAAATTCAGCTGAGAGCCAACAAAGAAGAGTCAGTGTGTCTACCATGAAGTATGTTTTTTTATTGTTAGCTGTCCAGTTAAAGTGTTCTAGTATGAGAATTGTAGTATTTTGGAGTATATGTAGTAGGTAAGTGTGCCTATTTTGGGAAGGGGCAACAGTGTGGTAGCACTGGGGTATTATGTAGTAGTAGTCTGAACTTGCTGACTGCCCTGAGTATGAGTAGTCATACTTGGTTTCACCTTACCAGTATGAGTAGGGATATTGGTAAAATGTAACCAAGCACAACAGTTATTGGGGGAGATTACAGTCTAAACCCCAGTGTATAATTCCAAGAATCCTGGTTGCTTCTCTCTCAGGGTGAAACCAGACGAGGGAGGATAAGTAAGTTGCATGTGGATTGTACTGTTCTGCGACCTGCAAGAGGCCTTTATATCTTCAGAATTGGTCCTCGGGTGTCTCCAGTGCCAACCATAAACATAAGTACTGGAGCACAGTTTAATCGTGTGTTAGCATTGTCTGCACAGACATGGGATTACTACTTAATCTGTCCGACAGAAGTGTCAGTCTGTATTGGCATACCTTACTTTTTTCAGATGTGCCCTGTATAACTTTCATGTTAAACAAAAATGTAGATTTCAGTCACCTAAACACAAACACACACATTTTACTGCCATTCTTCAGTACCTAGTCTAGTACTACTAGAATGCACAGCACAAGTTTTAATAACATCACTAAACACCAAGACCTAATTAGTAGCGACCTTTATGGTATCTTCCTTAGTATTATTATTATTAGTAGTAGTAGTAGTAGTAGTAATGCTAGATGCTGTGGGAAAACTTGTAACCCAAAACCTACTCTTCTGTACCCATATCCAGTGATGAAGAACTTGAAACATCATCAGATGTCTTGCTCTGCTGAAACATGTAACAAATGTACTGATAAAGTGCATTGTAATACTTAGATCATGCAGTACAGCACTTTGTTAGCAAAGTGGTTCAGCGTTATATTTGCATGTTTTATCCATCACTGTAGTTAGTAGAACTTAGGGAGTTGAGTCTGCTGCTACCCTCTGTCCTGCAGCTGGAAAAGTTTTAGTGCTTCATTTTTTTCAGCTTTTAGTGAACTGTACACTGTAGGTAAAAGAGTTGTACAAGCCACAAAAGAAGGAGAATCTGTCAAGGCCACCTCTCATTTCTGATTTTTGATTGCTTTTTGTGGTTCATAAGAATAAAAAGTTCCCTGTGTTTCTTCAGACAGTCCTTTGTATTTGAGCAGGCACATCCACTTTGTCATAGGATGGTAGCAGGAGGTTTTTCAGTATTACAGTCATTCATTCATTCTTATTAATGTTTTACTGGTATTTGGGTGTTTGGTCAATGCACAGTACCTGAAAAATGTTTCATTTGAGACCTCAAAACCCCAAATGGGAGTTAAATGAAAATATGCTGTTTTGGGGAGTTACTAACCTTTCTGTAAGGTTTGACAACCTTCATGTTTATTTCATAGGAGGATTCTTAAATAACTTGTGGGAAGGTAGCACTTTTGTTTTATGGTCTCAGCCAAATAGTTTCTGATGTATTGGATATTGATCAGTTGACCTGTATCCATTTGCAGTCCTGAAACAATCCTTCAGTATTGTTTCTACCTTTGCTAAGATTTATAAGGGTGCAGCCTCTACTGAATGATGGAAATTAAAAAGGTGAGAGGATAATTTACAGAAGTGGAGTTGACGCCTTTGTTTTATTTCAATTGGTGTATTGTTTGTTTTTACATATGCATATGATTTCCCTTTCCATGCCTTCCTGCTGTCAGCCCTCCTTTTAGTATTGAACATCTGTCATTCCCACATGGGGTTAAAGCTGGCAGGAGATACTGTAATCCTGGTAGCCATGGAAGCAGTTTGTTTCTCCCACCCTCTCTGTATAAGCTCACACATGACAGAGGCTGACCTTGTCCCCAGCAGCTTGAGAGACAAGCTTTACATTCCTCCAGGACAGGTACAGTCATTCAAGGTATTAACAGTAAACTGTAATTAGAAAGGGAACTACACAACAACATGGTTTATTAATATATATATATATATATATATATATATATATATATATATATATACACACACACACACACACACACACAAATACACACACACTGTGCTAAGTGGAAGAAATTTTCTAATTAACATAACCCGACTCCTCAGAGGTCTGACTTGCTGGTAGAGAATGTCTGCAATTGAAAGTACCCAGATAGGGGATGAGTAAAAAGGTCTTCCATAAAGTCACATGACTTTGCAGAGCACCATCCAAAAGCCATCAGTCAAACCACGTGGAAGTAAGTCCATTTAAGAAATAGTACTCTAATCTTCACACATCGCTCAACAAGCAAGAATGTGAGCTCATATTCACCTTTTGCTTCAGAGGACATGAGAAGTTCAGAGACAATGCAGTGTAGTTCCCACTTTGTGTGTTTTTTTCTTGGGTGTAAGCACTACCTTTTTTCAACTAGTCTGAGCACCATTGTACCTGTCTTTATCCCAGGGAGCAACTGCATGAGTCCGCTAACTGTAACTCATTGTTTGCACTCAGAACTGAGAACTGTACTGTACACCTCTCCATCCCAGTCCAATGGGGCACAGGGACTCGGTTTTTTGAGGGGGAGGGGTCCAGTGACTCCTCCCATGCCAGGGCCCAAGGTTCAAGCCACAGACCTCAGATAACTGTGATGTCTGTTGGGATATTGCAGTGTGGGTACAGATTCTTTTTCCGACTTATAAGCAGTCTGCTATTGCAGTAGTGTGAGAGTGGAACATCTATGAACAGATGCTAATACAAAACATGATGGTGCACAGTTATCCTTGAACATTTGGGAGTAAGACAAAAATGCTGTGCTGGGATGGAGCAAAGGCTGAACCTAGTCATAGTCCTAACAGGGTAAGACTTTTATTTGTTGTGTTCCTTGCACTGACCCACTGCATGTCAATGAAAGACACTGATTTTATTGCAGATACAGAAAGCTGGCTTAGGAAAGTTTCCATCATTTTGATATTAGGTGGCATCTGTGATCTAGCACCCTTACTTGCTAAAGCTTTTTTGACATGCTAGCCACACTTCTTGTGCCTTTTTCCTCCTATTTTTCTTTACTGCCTTCCCAAGGTAGAGTTTCATTCAAAAGTTCACTTTATGTCTACACATGTAATTAAACCAATCCACAGGTCCCTTTACCTACTAGGTAAATTTTAGAGGCAGTAAAATTCACTCTCTTTTTCATTCACAAAAACATCCTGTAGTTTCTTCTTGCTTGCACATTTGTTTCTCTATTTTTCGTGTAATGCATTCTCTTCTGTGGACTGGCTAAAGTTGATTTATTTTCCTTTATTTATTTTTGCTTCTTAGGCAACTGCTAAATTTAAATTTGATGTCCCTTTGTGGTAGATTTCCTCTTCTGCTGTAATCAGCTCAGCATTTTTTCTGGTCATTTTAGTCTGGCGCATAAGTATCTCCTGCAAGTATGTACAACCGAATCATGTGCAGATAAGCAGATCATGCCTAGCCTACCATGTGCTCCTCAGTTTTTTTTTCTACCAGTCATGCAGTTTGGATGTTTATCCTTATATTCACTATAGAGATGTTTCTTCACATATAGCATCTAGAACACAAAGCTCAATCCACTGGAACACTCTGTCTTTTCCTTATATGTGAAGCATCACATCAAGAAGTGCTGTGTCAGAACTTCAGTTTGACTGCACAGAAAGGAAGAAGAGAAATGCTGGAGACTTAAAATACCTTTATCTGTGTCAGTTTGCTGAGAGAGGTACAAGGGACAGGTGAGTAACCATCATTCAGACTCTCCTCAAGGTAGGTTCTGGTCTGAATAAGTAGCATTTTTTAAGAGAGGCTTAGTAGTACATGAGATGACTTTAGGGCTCTTTCTCCTTCCTTCCAGTCTACTCATTCAGATGATTTGTGGGCATGGTGTTGTGATCACAGGCCAGTCTGAAGGATTTTGTGCATCTAGAGCTTTCTCTGAAAGACAGGTCATCCAGAGAAGCTTTGTAAGTTGTCATGCAGCTGCTAGCTCACAAAGCTTGACCTACAATTACTAGCCTTGTGTGCTGCTCTCTTAACTGGTAAAGGGCTCAGCAAAAAAGAAACCTGTGACAAGGACATTCTCACCAGCCTCTGTAAGCAGTGTAGTCCTCCACCATTTGTCCTCCTTTTAATTGGCTGGAGCATACCTGTGTTAAGTATGCACCAAAGGTGTTGTCATCCCCACCTGTCCCCTGGAGCTGGCTCAGAGGTTGTGCTCAGGACTGGAGAACTTTCTCCCTAGGCCTCTACCAAACCTGGCAGAGCTTGATGGCCAAGGTTGCAGAGTATCCACAAGGGTCCACACCAGCACAGCCCAAAGTACAGGTTTAGGCCTTGAATATACACCAGCTGGCTTCTTTGGAGAAGTCTAACAAGTGGTGGAATGCATTAGGGGATGTTACTAGATGCATTGTTGGGCCCATACTACCTCAGCACCATCCCTGTACAGTTCTTTCTCCCTGGTACTGAACATTTGCCACACCAGTGTTACATATTAACAGTAATGAACATTGGCTGACCACAGTCATACCCATTCTGGAGTCAGGGTTTGTGGATTCTCTCTTTCTCATGTGTTCTCCCTCTCACACTATTCTGCAAATGAGCTGAAAGGATACATAGTACCTTAAGTAAGATTAATTTAAATACAGCTCCTTTTTCCTTCTATGTAGCTCTTGTTTGAATGATCCTACCATCAGAAAAAGCATCAGGCTGATAAAGTCCTCAGCTGATTAGCTTAAGTATCTATTGAGGAAGTAAGAGGATCCTTGGATTATCCCACCCACTGAGCATGTCTTAAGTGATGTTATTTTTGTAGCCTAGAAGTATACAAAATCTGGTCCCTGTGTGCCAAAGAAGGCAGATGCTCTCTGTTTGCAGCTAGTAACATGATGTTAGCTCTTGTCAAGGTACACCAAAGGAGACTAGACTGCTACATGATATATTTGGTCCAACAAAGATCCAAGAGTCTGCAGAACTGTTCCACCTTAGCACTTGCTAAGGATTCAAATGCTTGTAATTTTATGGGCTCAAGGAGTATTTTTCAGTGCCATAGTAGGGCTTGGATCCTCAGCTGTCTTTTTCACAAATCTTTATTACAGTCTTTCCTCACAGGCAAGTCACTGATAAAGCTTACCATTGTTGCTAATTCTTGATTCAAGGAGGAGATGGTTAAGACTTGTGTGTACAGCAGCTACAGAGGGTTACTTGTAACCCACTATAATTTTAATTCTATTGTTCTGGCTAGTGAAGCAGGCTTTGGTGTTTACATGCTCAGGACAGCATGGCTGTAGCTTTTCTCTTTTAAGGATGAGCTTACATAAGCCATTCTTGATTCCCCTTTCTGGGCTGAAGTCCTTTTTCTTTAGGTCTTCCATGACCTGGGTGGGGAGATGCAAAAGCATAAACAGGCTTTATCTACAGGTTAGAGGGTCTGTATGATCTTCTCCAGGCCCTGCATTCTCTTTCAAGCCATCCTAGTTGCGTAGAAAAAAGCTCTCATATAGGACAACAAGTACTTTAAGCATCAGGCATACTTCTTTCCAGGCTAGCTTACCCAAGAGGGTCACTTGGCTGGCCTAGCAGTCATGGTCCTGATTGCTATCAAGGACTGCATGTGCTGGGTACTCAAAACAGTCAAGGATGCCCATGTGTTAGAACTGTGTGACCTTTCTGAAATGGAAAAAAAGCTCTGATAAATCAGCCAAAAGTCTTGGGACACACCTAGACTCTAATTGTAAGAGAGGCTATAGAGACCAACCTTCCTTCAGAATAAGGCTTGGGCTTTTCCTAGGTCTTAATGTTCTGAAGGTGCTGAATCTTCTGCCTGTCAGAGATTTCAACAGCCACACTGAATATGTCATGTTGAGGACTGTAACTCAACATGGGGTCCTACCTGTCCTGATGCAGGTGTATGGATAGTGTCCGTGAATATCAGGGATTCTTTGGCATTGAGGTACCACTTTCAATGCAAAGTGCTGAGTGTTTAATGTCACCTCAGTATTTACAAAGGTGCCAGTCACTGTGATTGAGGTCTTGCAGAAGCAGAACTCCCAAATGTTATGTTACCAGAAAAGCTGGTGGTGGCAGAGTAAAGGGACTGTCTTGAAGCCTGATTAGCTTGTGTACTCTTTCAGGCTGTTGACTCTGTCATCTGAGAGAAATGCTTCATGAGCCAGAATGTTAGGATTGTATGTCTTTAGTAAGTATTGTGGACTGTGTTGGCAGAAGATTTGACTCGTAATTCAAAGATGTACTTAAGGATATGCAGAGCTGAAGCAAGTTGTCTCTGACTTTGATGAGATAATTTAATTATAGCAACAAGGAGCCAGTTGTCCAAATTTGGACAAAGTTGGTCATTCTTCACTGTCATTATTCCTGCTGGGAGAGAGGACCAAGTAGGTTATGTTTCTGTTGGTGACCTATATGAGGACTCAGTAGAATATCCAGTGTCAGACCCTCCTCCATATTCTAAGCTTCAAGGGGACTCTCTACATGCACAAAAATGTGAATGTTTCAGTGAGAATAAACACAATATCAACCCTGACTCATAAATTATCCTCTAGTTTCAGATCTACATTGTTGCTTGCCAGATTGGTGGAATGTCCCTACCAGTCTCACTTGTCCTTTCTTTCCTGTAGTAACAACCTCAGAGGTCTTGATATTAGATGGATTGTATTTGTGGTTGGGCTCTTGTTAAGGAGAGATGAACCCCCGCCTCAGTATGGGGTGGGTGGGGCTTCAATTAAAGAGATTGAGCAAAAGTAATTTTTTCCTTCAAATCTTTTGGGGGGTGCTGAGACCAAAGCCAATCTTGATTTAGTTGGAAAAGCAACTTTGATGTGGTACATAAACAGGGCACTTCCTGTGCAGAGTGGCAGTGAATGCCTTGCTGTAGAACATAGATAAAGGAAGCTAACATCTATCAGTTTACATTCTAGAATAAGTGAATTTGCTGATGGACTTCCTCAACTATACTTCCATTTTCTTCCTGGAGCTAAGATGGGAATTCTTTCTGGTAATCATGTTGTGAGAATAAGACACACTGGAGGTCAGCCAGTTTGCTGCTCAAAAGAATCTGATTCTTCAGCTTATTTGTATGGTTCTGGTATACAAGGAGGATTTGACAGTGAACATGTTCTGTCTTCTGTGACAGCAAAGATATAAAGATCGTAAGTGTTTTTCATTTCCCTTGATCCTGCTACTCTAGGTAAATTTTAGGGAAGAAAGAACAGTGCTCTTGTTCACTTTTTGGTGGCAGAAACGGGTGTGGTTTAAAGTTGCCATGTCTTTGGCAGTGCAGGAAGATATTCCAGTTCAAGTCACTGAAGTCATCCTCAGTCAGAGTAACAGGTGCCTGTACCTTAGGACCTAGCTCTTAGCATTGATACCTTCCTCCAGCCTGACTTCCCATTCTTATTACTGGCTGTGCTTCTTTAGTGGCTATGGGGTCAAACTGAGATCCCAGGGAGCATGCCTGTGGGAGTCATGTGACACACAGCATGTTGATAAAATAGGGAAACTGCTAATGGCAGAAGTCCCTTTCACAGATCAGTTTATATGGTGAGTTCTTACCTGATTTTGGTGCATCACTTGTATTTTACAAAAATCAAGATAGCTTTCTTGAGCATTGATGTTTCCAGGGGGTCATGTTGCAGTATTTTTTCTCCTTTGTACTAAGTGTTGGCTGCGTGTTTCCAGGTGTCTGTATATTCAAATGTCAGCACTTGTTTTAAGTTCTTCCATTTCTTCTAATTTCTTTTTTCAGAAACTACTATTTTCAGACTTTGCTTTTTTTTCTTCGTTTATTTCCATGATTTTTACCAAATGTGTACAATTATTGCAAGGACTTCTATGTGCCACTTTTCCTATGCAGATAGTTTGATTTTTTTTAATGCATTGTTCTTTAAACCATAACCTGTAGGTCTACAGAAGTTCTGATTTTCAATGTTTTCTAATTGCCATTGATTGCACCAAATCCTTCTGATCTCTTTTTGGATTAATAATCACTCCAGTGGCTGTAGTAGCCCAATATTGAGCTTTGCATGTGGATTATTATAGCAGTATGTCATGTTTTGATCCTAGTGATTTATGGATGCATAGTGTTTTAGCTCTTCTAATTAGACTTCATACAAGGTGTGGGGTGTAATGTAACCTGCACCTAGACATGTTATATTGCTATCCATGTTTTATAGTGTTGACTTTATGGTTATTTTATTTATTTATTTTGCAGTTCATAGTATAGTTTTAATTCTGGATTTTTTTTTTTTGCAATAACATAACTGCTGAGTTTCTGTTGCTGTGTTAGAGATACAGACAGATATCTGATTGAAAAATGGGAAACCATAATGGAAAACAATGTGAAGTACAGTGAAAAAGGATGAGATGCTGGTTGTGAAATAGATAAAGTGCATCTGTGAGAGATTTATTTGGTTGCTGAGCTGCATTATAATGGCTTGTGGTTTAGTTTTCTTTTTAGGTCATAAGTTTTGATTGCATTTCTGTAGTTTTGGGCATTAGAATTCAAAGTCAGACCATGTGTGGATTGTACCGTAGCCATGCCATTATGCAACACCAGAGGATGATAATGGAAATACAGTTAAAAATACTTGTATATATTGGTATGTAGGTACTAATGTTTGTGACTTGTAGGTGATTTGGAACTACTGAAGTTCAGTACTGGTTTTGCTGTCACTTCTGGAAATTGTATTATCTGTTTGACAACAACTTGATGGAAAGTTAAATTTTGTGATCTATCCTTATAAGAAGAAGTGTATTTTTTTAGGATAACATTGTGATGCTCATCTTAAAAGTGAGGGTCAGCTGTTACTTTTAAGTGGTGATTTAGATATATTGAACGTAATTATTTTTATATGCTGTTTGCTTGTTTTCTTATCTGTAGCTAAGTGAGAGAATAAATTTTTACCTTGCCTTTTGTGGTATTTTCTTTTTGCAATAAGTAGCTGTCATGCTTCTTACTATTTGAAAAAAAAAAATATATATATATATATATATATATATATATATATATATAGAGAGAGAGAGAGAGAGAGAGAGTTGTGGTTGAAGAATGATTTCAGCCAAACGTTGATTTTCTGACTTGGCCCTAATATAAACTACATTATTTTTTTAGGTATAGACTGGTCAGGTGTGCTTTTGCATGTTGTCTAAGTCCAGCTTGCTTCCTGATATCTGTCCTTTTAATCCAATTATTAAGTCTGCATATAGTAATGAAAGGTGTTTTATGCCGAGGAAATCATCTAAGTGAACATTTGTTGTGAAGATCTTGGACCTTGAGGAAAGGAGTCTTTACCTGTAGCTATATGTTGTGCTTTTTGCTCTGAATGTTTGTCTTCTTTTATGTTCTGTACTTGGATGTGGATAAGATTTGAAAGGCATACTAAATAATTAGGGACGTTTCTAACCTAAAATTATGATTAATTTGATCTTTCAAACAAGGGATAAGCCTGGGGTGATGCTGCATGTCAGAGATAACTGTGCATCCATGTTCTCAGTAGACCACCATACTATGTCAAGCAGGTTTAGCTATTAACATCACAGGACCTGTTTAGTAGAGCAGCTAGTACATGACAAAGAAGACATCTTTATGCATGAGTGGCATTTCCTGCAAAACTGCAATGTTCCCATGATTTTATCCACAGCTTTTGAGATTTATAGTGTGATTTTTCATTGCCATAAACTTGAAAGTTAAAATTTCTTTATGCTTTCTGTCTTTTTTAAGAATGGCTGACAGATTCAGTGCCAACTTTATTCCTCTCTCCCCCACCAAAGGACCAATCACAGTATCAGTAGATTGCCAGGCACCCAGTATTACTGCTACACAGGTTAAAACAGCACTGTCCAAGGCCAAGAATACAGCTTCTATGGGACCTGACAATATCCCTGGCTGTGTTCTTCATGAAATACAGAGTGTGCCCTGTTCAATCACAGCCTCACCTCAGGCCTTGTCCCTACTAAATGGTGCACTGTTACAGTCATCCCTCTCCACAAAGGAGGAGTGACTACAGACCCTGGGAACTATCACCCCATCACCCTGACAAGTCTGATATGCAAAGCTATGGAAAGCATCATCATGGACCTAATAAACAAAGATATAGGGAACATCCAAACTCTGGATCCCACACAGTTTGTTTTTTTGAAGGGTAGATCATGCCTGCTTAACTTGGTCGACTTCTTTGAGTCAGTCACCAGAGCTGTGGATGAAGGCAAGGCGGTTCATACAGCCTACCTTGATCTGGCCAAGGCCTTTGATACCATTCCCCACTAAGTTATCATAGAAAAACTCACTAAGCTAGGCATCAACCCCTATATCACTAGATGGGTTGCAAACTGCCTCACAGATAGAACCCACAGTGTGAAAGTAGCTGACTCCAAGTCAGACTATCGACCATTCATGAGTGGAGTCCCACAGGGCCCGGTCCTGGGTCCTCTCCTGTTTGGTATCTACTTCTCTGAAGTCCAGGCCAACACGAAGGGACTCTGGCTGACAAAGTTTGCAGACAATTGCAAGTTTGGAGCCATAATTAACTCCCTCAAGTGATGTTGACTTCCCTACAGAAGGCCTCACTGAGACCAATGACTGATGTTAGAAACATGGCCTTAAGCTCAATGCCAAAACATGTGTTGTCATCCCCTTTGGGAAAAACCCATTTCCCATGAATTACCACATCGATGGTAGTCCACTGAACACAGAAGGCATCATAAGAGATCTGGGAACACATGTTGACAGCAACCTCTCTTTTGATCACCACATTGCCACTGTGGTCAGAAAGTCCTTCTGCGTGGCACATTTCATTACTAAGGGTTTTGCATCCAGGAAGAAAGAGGTCATTGTCTCCGTCTACTCTTCCCTCATTAGGCCAGTCATTGAGTACAATGCCCCATTTGGCATGTACCTCACTAGACACCTACAACTGGGGAGGTCGCAAAAATATCTCACAAAGAGGATCTTAGGCCTTAAACACTTGTCCTGTATGGACAGACTCAAAAAACTCCAACTGTTCTCTGTCTCATATTGCCTACTTAGAGGCAATCTCTGCTTGACTTACAAAGCCATGTCTGACCCAGCTCTGTTAGAAATGCCACATCTAAAGAAATCCCAATCCCTCCTCACAACACGCTCCACAGACCTCAACCTCATTACCACAATCAACAGAACAAGCTGGAGGGACAGGTTCATAACCCAGAGATTGCCCATGCTATGGAACAGACTTCCCATACATGTCAAGCAGAGTGCCTCACTGGCTGTCTTCAAGAGAAATCTTAATGAGTGGATGGGATGAGAAATAGAAAATTCACCCCGGGGATCACTCCATTGGCTCTACTTGACAGAGGCACTGGGAACTAAGGTCGGGTGGCACGATGCCAGGGTAATCCAATGGGCTAGGCTTGTAAAGACTCCGAGGCCATTAGCCTAGTACACACCTATGAACCTATGGTTTTTTCAAATATGCATTTGTAAGGAACAAAAATAATGCTTGTGTCCTTTTGCTATATCTGAGACATTTTGAGTTTTGCTTCGTCATTTATCATTATAACATCTGGTTCAGTCTTCCCTATCTATTTCGAGTTACATCGGTCTTATCATAACATTTTTTTTTCATCTTCAGAGGCAATCTGTGCAAGCAGTCAAAGTTTTTTAATGTATTCTCCACAAAGTGGACACTGTCCTGTAACTCATCTAAAAGGGACACCACTATGGCTATTAAATGAAGTAATTTATCATTTGGGGTTCATGATACAGGTTATTTTTCTTGCACGGTCTTTCAGAATTTGATGTTTTCCATCTTTGAGTCTGGTATGTGCCCTTTATTCAGTCTTTCTTTGATTTATAAAGATCTTGTACTTATTAAGGACTAGAAAGGAGATTCATGTAGAACTGTCATTAACAGTCTGTCCCTTAGTGCTTATTTGCTCCTTGAAGTCTTAATTTTATGGTGGAAGTACTTTGCCTGGCTATGAATTGACTTTTAGTTTGCTAATTGTATTAAGTTGCATTTTTCATTGTGTCTTTAAAGCTTCCTAAATGTATAAAACTGGTACAAAAAGAACCATGCCAGGTTTGTTTTTGCTAAGATATGTTGTCCATGTGAACACAGTAACCAATTCCAATGTGAATGTTTTTCTTTTTAAGACCACAACAGTTAACCAGACTATGTCTCTCTCTCCCCCCTCCCCCGCCCTGAATGTTCCACTAAGAGACTGTACATTTTCCTTGCTACCTGACAATCTGGGCATTTTTGTCCTTCATTACCACAGCAAAAGTGAAGTTTTGTGTAGGAGGAGATTTTGCTAATGTTTTAAGTTGCATTAGGCCAACTCAACTGAGTTTGCTAGCCAGCCATTTCATAAATCTGATCACATCATTCCAAGTGCATATTTGCAACCATTCTTATTGACTGTGTGGAGGCATACGTGAATGGGCGTGCCTTCGTTGAAGGTTGTGCATCAGGGCTGGTAACTCGGCACATAAAAATCCACTACCAAACATTAGCGGACCGGAGTTCCGCTGTGGCGACTCCTAACTGGGATAAGCCGAAAGACACAACAACAACAACAACAACTTATTGACTGTGCTGTATTAACATTTCTTTTGGGGGCATGAGACAAGTAGTTCCTTGTAGCCCACTGTTTAAAAAAAAGCCATGTTATACTTTTGAGCACTAATGTTTTCATATTTCATTTTGAGTAATTTATTTCATTATTAACTCATTTGAGAGATTTCATCGTGCAATTTGAGAAGTGGAGGTTGTGTCAGAATTCTGAAGATATATTGTAATGAAACAGTAATTGCAACTGGCACATCTTTTCTTCTTTGCTTCCCATAAGGTGTATTATTTTTTACTGCCTGGTTAGAAAAGCTGCTTTTCATTGCTTTTTATTTTCTCCACTGTTTTCTGGAGGAGGACAAACCCAGGTTTGGTGATGTGCATAGCTCTCATCCTGCAGATATTCTTTGGAATTGGGTACAATCAGCTAGAAATGTCATCTAATTAGTATAAAATGTGAATAACATATAGCACACAACTCGCAACTCTTACTGATCCTAGTACAAATGTAGGATACTACCCAGAAATGCATGTTTATAAACAAGAGAGTGAAAAAAATGATGGAAAAATATTATCACATTTTCAAAGGGCAGTGTAAAATCTGTAGACTTTAATGAACTGTATTGCAAAATTCTACCAAACAGTCATTTATATTTGCTTCCGAAAATGTGAGATAAAAGATATGTGTTCTTGTTCTTTAAATTACTTCCACTAGTATACTCGTCTTGTAGTGTGGTTATCTGTGTACCAAAAAGAAGAGAGAGAGAAAAATTTGGGTCTAAACAAACAGTAAACCAAGACAAACTGCAAGTAATATCCAGTCAACAAGGAGACTGAAAATGTTTCCAGATTCATTCAAAAAATGTCAGAACTCCAAAACATACAGGAAATAATTTATCTGGAAACTTTTTCAGTCTCCTTGATGACTAGGTGCTACTTGGGTTTTGTCTTGGTTTATTGGTTTTCTGTCGACTAGACAGCTTCATAAATGGAAGCATCCTGTATAAGGGTAAATCAGGACCCAAAATAGAAACATTCCTCCAAAATATGGACAGTTGAGTGGTCTGATTTGACAGAGTCCCCAGGACTGGTTGCTTCCAATGAAGAAAATTAAGACAGTACTATAACTGCTGTTTGATACAAAATGTTGTCTTTAGTACCTTCTAGATTAGTCCTACCTGTGTTGCCCACTATAAAATTTATTTGTAACTGTCTTTTAATATGGAAGAGCTTTCAAAGTTGTATATGGCTACTTTTTTTTTTTTTTTAAATACAGCTCTGTTATATAGGATTATCAGAAATTCTACATTGATTTAAAAAAAATGTATACATTTGCTGCAGGCTTTCTGTGTTCTTGGGTATCTTTACACAACAAATTGTGTTTTGTTTTGTTTTGAATACCAGAAAAACAATATTGTAGTGTATTTGCACTTGTAAACTTGCAGGTTAAGTTTTATTATCAAAGATTCTATTTTAGGCATGTGACACTGTGCCATAGCGTTGAGAATGTTAACATTTTACTCTGTGGACATTCATATTCTTAAGTCATATGAAGCTATTTACATTTCTGTTGTGTTGTTTAGAAATTGCTCATGTAGTGTATCATGGAAGAGTGAGTACTGTATGCCTTATTTTTTCTTGATGATTTAGTCATCCCTTCCCCCTGGTGAAGTTTTTAGGAGAGCTGAGATACAGTTTAGAATTCCTTGTTACATCTGCAACATACTCTTAACATGTTACCATTACTAGTATGTTGCATCTACAATATTTCAATGAAAGCAAAGTCTTGGGCATAATAAATGGTAAAAACTACTTTATTTTACTTGTCTTTGTACCGTTGGAATGTAAAACTGTATTATAATGTCACGTAAACTATAATTTACATGTCATTATGTGACATCTCTTTTTCTGCAGCTGTATATCTCTATGCTTTACACTCAACTTTCTTCTGCTGACTATTGCTTCTGGTTACCCTAAAAGTTTCTGTTTAGCATTTTTTTAAATGCCATTGTGCAGGATAGCTGTGTTTTGGTGTGATGCTGAATTAAAAGATTTATCTTGTGTGCATCAATATGTGTGCACACGTGTCTTTTTCTGTCAGTATATATGTGCACAAATTAAAAAAACATTGGAAAACAAACAACCTGAGGTTAATGCAGTAGCAAAGGTCAAGTTAAAATTTTCACTATTGAAAGCTTATTGTTCAGGATAATTGTGTTGTTTTGTGTGTTATATGCATTTAAACAACACAGGATTTTACATCTGTAATAATCTATCGTCCCTTAATATATATTACACAGGAAACTGGCGTGCACATAGCTCAAAAATTATTACAGTTGTGACATTTGCGGATTTCCTTGATATATTCCATAACTTCATGCAATTCATTAGATAAACTGTTATATGTTGTGAAACTTACATGTGTGTCATGTTCTTATTTGCAAATGCAACAGTCAGTACCAATGAGATTTTAGCAAATCATGAAATAACTACCAAGCATGACTGCAATGTCTGACTGATATGGTAACATCAGTGATATAGTTGGCCGTTAAAGCTGCATTAAAAGAGTTGCCTCTAGACAGAAAAGAAAATTTAAGTATGTCTGAAGTAAAATTGTACCCTTTAGTACTTCACAAATTATCATAGCTAATAGTTTTATTTTTGTATAAACTGTACAGTCTGTAAAGTGTCAGCTTTATTTAGTTGCTTCAGCTAATCATTAAAGTTGAAATAATGAAAACCGATATCAGCTTTGTGTTATTTAACTGGGAAAAAAGTCATTTAGTAGTCTGCAAATATTTAAAATTAATTTATATTCCTGGACATGTCCTGTGAAGTTGACAGAAGTCCCTGTACTCCTTTTCAGGTAAACTAGACAAGTGAGTTTGTAGACGTTTAATAAAAAAGTAGCATTTCATTTATAGTATTTGTTCTTCTTTGGTGTTGGGAATTCAGATTTTTTCCCCTGGTGTAAGCAATGTACAAAAGTAAAACATAAACTATATTTATAATACTGGTGTAAATTAGCTGTTTTCCAGCATAATTCATATACCACTGAACACCTATTAAATGGAACATTTGTAGCTATTTTTCAGAATCTGCAAACAATATTTTGTGGTATTGCTTTTACTGGCACAAAACCTGTTTATCCTTACTGTTTTGTTGACATGTGTACCCATTGCTTATATACTTATTTTATTTTTCATCAGTAATTATTCCGGGAATGTGCATCAGTTGTTTCACTGACATAACTGAAAAGGGGCACATTTGTAAGAGCAACTGACTATTACAGGTATTTGAAACCTTTTGAAAGTCAGTGAAAAATGAAATATTTTTGAACGTGTAATTGTGGATGTTCTTCGTGTTTCACTGTTGCAGTCATCACACTTGGGTTATTTGCCTGCAGGTAGCCCTCAATCAGCCTGAATACCAGGGACTTAGTATTTCTGCGTTGGATGCTGTTGCTTCTTCCATGACATAAGGTCATCAGGGGTATAAAAACAGGCAGCCGATGCCATTACATCAGTCTTTCTTGCCGAGGAGGAGCCTGAAGCAGAAGCAGTTTGCAAGTGCCAGTCAGCCGCTACCTGAATTTTTCGTTTTCGAGTTGAATAATCCTGAAGACTTCTAAAGCTAAGTACCCCTTTGGGGATAATTTTTTCTTGCTCTAACCGATGTCAGAAAATGTTAACAATTGTCTTGCCTATGGAAAGCAAATACCTCACAGATTTTCATTCTTACTGCGTCACCTGTTTAGGCCCAGACCACGATGTCCCTCGTTGTCAGTTTTGTGCCTTGCTTAATGCCCGAACCATTCATTGTCGGGCTATCTTTGTCGCTAAATTCTTTCGCTCTCTATCTCCATATTCTGAAAGGGCTTCGGTAAGCCAACTGACTACCGATCTTCTGAAAAAAACGTAAGGATAAAGACAGAGACAGACCGCATAGGTCCAAAACTGCAGACGACGCTTCCGTTAAGCTAGTCACCAGTCCGCTGGTACTCAGTGAGGTGCCTATGCAGCCCCTGATGCCCACTTCTGTGGATTTGCAGGCCTTTGCAGAGACCCATTTGGAGTCTGGTATGCCTCGAAATGCTTCTTCAACTATGGAACCAGCGGATGTCTCTACCTTAGATGGGTCCAGAGCTGCTGTCCAGGCACCGGCTTCTGAGGGAGATTTTCATCCTACCAATATTCAAATCAAACCAACTTAATTTTTAACCAAAACTACCTAATTTCTTAGTCCCAGAGTGTGCACTATGCCTAGAAAACTGACGAACAAAGCGCATGCTCAGGCTCCCATGCCACAAAACAAATGCTTAGAATGACTGAAGACCTTATTACGCTGGTTAGGGGAAGCCAACCTTCTCCTGCTAAGAGTCAAAGAATCCAGTCCCCTTCAGGTTCTACAGACCAGGAGTCTGATGTCTTTGTTGTTTCTGATTATGAAGACATGCCCTTCTCCACCTATGAGGATTTAGATGCAGAGGAATCCATTCCCTCTGCCTCCCCTCCAGAAGATTTTTCTTTTGGTGAAAACTTGCATACCTTAAGAGAGCATTTCCATTGGGAATGCCAAGACTATCCTTCAGAGAATTTTTATAGTTGCCTCAGCACAGGCCTTTAGCTATACCCCCTGTCCTGGATGTTGTGGATGATGTTTTCATGGAATCCAGTCTTACTCCAGACACTTTACCTCTGGCCCCTAGGAAATCAGACAGGTACTACAGAGTACATGATTCTTACAAGTTTCTTTTCAAGAATCCTACTGCTGACCCAGAGATCATTTCCCAGGGACCTAAAGGTATTAAGGCTACTACAGCCAAAAATCCTACCCCTTCGGACAGGGATTCCAGAGCTTTGGATAGATGGGGTAAGAAGGTATATACCTCTGCAACTCTTGCTATCAGGGCACTGAATTGCCAGTTTCACTTGCTGAAATACCAGCAACATATTATGGAACTTATTAAACAAAAAGTGGTAACTTTTCCAGATTGTGCAGAAAATAAAGAATTGCAGGAGCTTATGCACTCTGCAAACCAAGTTAGTAAGCATACTTTGCAGTGTGGCTTTGATGACCTAGAAGCATCTTGCAGGGCAGCAGTCACTGGCTCTGTACTGAGAAGACATGCTTGGCTGAAGGAGTAGACCTTACCAGATCATGTCAAATCTAAATTACTAGACGCTTCTTTGAATAAGGACTGTTTGGCACCAAAGCAGAAGAAGTTCTTAAAAAGATGGAAGAAAAGGCTAAATGTATGCAAACTGTTAAATAATTCCTACAAGTGCAACCACCTAGATTCAGTAGGCATTGCCCTTTAAAACACTGGTCATTTCCAGCCCCCTCCAGGCCTTCCAAAAAAGACCCAGGGGAAACGGACCATCCAGACTACAGTCTCAGGGTATGCAGAGATCTAAGCAATGGAGTTTTCCTCACCCCTAAAGCAGGGAGTGGTAAGCCACCTCCTTATGGGAAAAGCTCACAATGACTTCTACACTCTATTTCCCAGCCCTGCCCAATTGCTTGTGCCCCTAGGAGGAAAACTTGCCCTTTATGCAAAAAACTGGATGTCCATCACTCAGCACCGATGGGTGCTCAACATTGTATCCCAGGGGTACAAATTTTATTTCCATTCACTCCCAACCCCAAGCAGGTTTCCAGGCCTTCCTCCAAACCAGTGGGCAGAGGCTCAAAATCAAGTACTTTCCATGCTCAATGTCAGAGCTATTCAGCCTGTTCCAGTAGAGCAGGGGGGCAAGGATTCTACTCCAGACTATTCCTGGTACCCAGGAAAGAGGGCTCTTGGCGCCCAATCCTGGATCTTTCAATTCTCAACACCTTCCTGGTGGTACCAAAATTCAAGATGCTTTTTCTGCAGCAGCTTCTCTCCATGTTAGCCAAGGATGCCTGGTTAGCTACCCTAGACTTAAAAGAAACCTATCTGCACATCCCCATAAGGGAGTCATGCAGGAAGTATCTACGTTTCAGGGCAAGGTCTATGCATTATCAGTTCTCTGCACTTGCCTTTGGCTTATCTACTGTGCCTAGGATATTCACAAAATGCCTGGCTCCAGCCATTGCATACTGCAGGCAGAGAAATATACAAATTTACCCGTACTTGGATGACAGGCGGACAGTGAGGAATTGCTGCTTCAGCACCTGGCATTTGTAAAAAGCCTTCTCACATTGCGGTACACCATCAACAAAAAGAAATCACAACTGGTACCCAGTCAAAAGATTGTATTCCTGGGAGCAAGCTTGGACACAACTTCCCAGATGGCATTCCTCACTTCAGAAAAACAGGTCTATCTGACAGACTACTTCAAACAAATGGTCACCAGAACCCAGCTATCTGTAAGAAAAATACTGCAAGCCCTAGGGTTCATGACCTCATATATTCTGCTAATTCCATATGCAAGACTGCAGATGAGGAAACTTCAATGGTACTTAAAAAGTCTTTGGTGCTAACATAATCAGGACCTGGAAACAGTCATTCCTATCATACTTTGTCCAAGGAGAGAGTTTCTTTGGTAGGCAGAAGCATGCAACCACAACAAGGGACTAACTTTTACTCAAACCACGCCACCCAGACCCTCACCACAGATGTATCAGACTATGCATGGGGGGCTCACATGGCTGCCAAATGTATTCAGGGCTACTGGAGCCCAAGTCAAATTCACCTGCACATCAACCAAAAAGAGATGCTAGCTGTACAGAATACCCTGACAGCTTTCAGATACCTACTCTTTCAAGAACAACCGCTGATAAAAACAGACAACACCACAGTTATGTGGTACATCAACAAGCAGGGGGGAACCCATTCTTACCCACTGTGCAAGTTAGCCATGGCACTGTGGAACATGGCCTTGGACAACCAAATCCATCTACAAGCTCAATTCCTGCCAGGCAAACAAAACTCACTGGCAGACGACTTAAGCAGAAATCTCCTAGACCCACACGAGTGGAAATTGGAGCCCAGCACCTTCAACCTTCTAATCCAGAAATGGGGGACCCCAGAGGTGGATCTGTTTGCCTCCCCCTACAACCACCAGTTAAGCAAATTCTGCACCAGGAACCCTCACAGCAGGGCCTGGAAGGTGGATTCCCTATCCTTTCAATGGGAAAACCTCTCAATCTATACCTTTCCCCCTCTGGCCTTTCTCTCAAGAGTATTACTCAAGATAAACAAGACAGGACAAGGACAATTCTGATTGCCCCAGACTGGCCACGCCAGCACTGGTACCCACTCCTGTGTACCCTGGCACCTACACCAGACCCCAACCCTGCTTTCTCAGCAGGAGAGACAGATTTTGCATCCTCAATAGCCTGGCTTATTCCTTAAATACTCCACCAGCAACCCTAAACAAACAGGTGCTGGACGTCATCCTTGAAGCCAGATGGCCCAGTACTAGGAAATCCTATGCTGAAAAGTGAAAAAGGTATT
Organism: Protopterus annectens; assembly: GCF_019279795.1. Taxonomy (NCBI): domain Eukaryota; kingdom Metazoa; phylum Chordata; order Ceratodontiformes; family Protopteridae; genus Protopterus; species Protopterus annectens. Next base: position 547,479,440 of record NC_056742.1, on the reverse strand, counting down.
GTTCTTGGATTCATTCTAAAGGAATGGACACAGTGCTGCCCTCCTTACCTTTAGTCCTGGATTACCTAGCAGAACTACTCCACAGAGGACTATCCTTCTCCTCCATTAAGATCCATGCCTCTGCCATCTCGGCTCAATGCAATACTGAGCCTCCTTTATTCTTGCACCCTCTCATCAAACAGTTCTTGAGAGGGGCAAACAACTTAAGGCCACCAAGGGGAACACTCACCCCTGCTTGGGACCTTACTGGAAAAGCTCGCGCTTCCCCCTTTTAAACCTGCTGCTTCAGCAGAGTTAAAATTCCTATCTTGGAAAACAGTCTTGTTTCTAGCCATCATTTCAGCTAGAAGAGTGTCTGAGTTACAAGCACTGATGGCTATGGAACCCTTCATTATTTTCCACGCAGTCAGGGTTTCCCTCAGGACTAACCCTTCCTTTATGCCTAAAGTGGTGTCCAGTGTGACTCTCAGCCAATCCATCCATTTGTCAGCCTTCTTCCCTAATCCTCAAAATAAAGGGGAAAGGATCCTGCATTCTTTGGACATGCACAGACAGCTCAGGTTTTACCTTGATAGGACTAAGCCTTTCAGAAAATCTGACCAGCTGCTAGTCAGCTTTGTAACAGGGGCAGAGGGCAAGGCCATTTCAAAACAAACCATTTCCAAATGTATAGCACACTGCATCCATTTCTGCTACAAGCACCATGGAAAACCAACCCCTCAGGGGGTCAGAACACATTACACTAGGGCTACATCTATTTCTACAGCATTTCTCTGGGGAGTCCCTACTAGGGACATACTGGAAGCTGCTACCTAGAGTTCTGTACACACCTTCACCAAGCATTACCACCTGCCTATCTTTTCCAAATCCAGGGCAGGATTTGCTACAGCAGTCTTGCAAGGCCTACTAGCCAGCCCTAACTCTTCTTGACTGCCACCACCCTTCCTCAGCTTTGGGAATCAACCCATGTGTGATGACTGCAACAGTGAAACACGAAGAACATAGTACAGTTGTGTACACTTACCATAAATGTAGATGTTTGAGTGCATTCACTGTTGCAGTCCGGGTTTCCCTCCCTCCAGCCCCCTGGTTTTCTGGTTTCCCTTCCCTCCAGCCCCCTGGTTTTCTCTATCTCCCATCTCTCCTCTCTCTGGCTATTCCTACTGGTATTGGTACTTACTTTTTACTGGTGATATTTTCCCCCCATATCCTAGCTCCCTATTTGGGGACTCCTGACATTTGGGACAAGAAAAACTGATGTAATGGTGTTGGCTGCCTGTTTTTATACCCCTGACGACCTGACGTCATGAAAGAAGTGACAGCATCCGACGCAGAAATACTAAGTCTGGTATTTGGGCTGACTGAGGGCTACCTGCAGGCAGATAAACCATGTGTGATGAGTGCAACAGTGAATACACTCGAACATCTACATTTATGGTAAGTACACAACTGTACTTTCTGGGATGAAGGTAGTAAGTTTAGGGTGCTGCATCAGTAATCTGTTGCTTAAAAGAATCTGTTCCATAGACTTACACTTGTGCTAATCAAATCCAGTTTATTCTGAGGTATCAGTTGACTGAAAGGCAAGCAAGTATAAAAATGTGCTATTGGATGTTGCTGTCTGGTTTTAGTCCTAACTATATGAAAAGCAGAGCAATGGCTTGGTTTCCTAGCTGTACGTTGTCAACCAGTTTTTAATGGGCAGAGTTTTTACTGCATCTTTAGTGTGTTTTGACATTCATTCATATGGCATATGTATAATCGTAAAAAGCCACATCTGATTTCATATAGACTTGAAAGGCTAATTGCTTGGGCACTAACTAATGCAATGACTACAGATCTGCATTTGAATAATGTTTTCAGTAGGAAAATGTTGACATTTCATTTTCTGAGATCTGTAGTTTGCTCCAGTTCTTTCTAACTCCTGTATGTGGAGGGCATGCCTAGCCTCTGCATTCTCTGCTTTTTTACTTTTACTCACACACATGCACTGAATCTCATTTGTAATGTACATTACTGGAAAATTCCTTAATTCACAGTCTAAGTATAGACAAAGTATTCCTGCAAATGCCAGATAATTAGTCATGACCCACTATCTGTTTTGTAAGGTAGAACCAACTGCTTTAAATTTTAGTGTCACAGTCCAGTGACCTGTAGGAAAAGGAGTGAAAGTATCACTTCCCTTACACAACATAGAAGCAGCAAGGGCTTCATAAGAGGGTACATTTTTAGGCCAGTCTAGAGTTTACTGAAGAGAGAAGGTAAGTCACTCATTCATGTCCTCTCCTCTAACCAACCCAAACTAGGCTTCACTTGCACAGGCTAAAGATCATTCCTGTTATCCCATTTTTCCTTCATAAATAAAAGCACATTTCAAGGCTCTAGGAAAGTCCAACTGCTATCTGTTTCACTGGCCATACAACTTAACCTTTCTTCTAGTGACACACCTTGCTCTGACTGCATTTTCAATTGTGATTCTTTCAGCATGCCAACTCTGATGCCAGTCTATACTTAATGCAAGTATATACTGTTTTTTTTTTTCAGTCACTCTGTATGTAATGTCATTTACTGTATCTGTTATTGCCTTCATGCCCTCAAGCCAACTATGGTATTTACTTTATATATAATTTGAGTAAATTGCATGTCGTCATTCTCTCTGCATATAATGTTATGTTTATATTGTGTTTTCCCCCAGACTGAGACTGAAATGAGTCCATTGGGATCAATGCTGTACCCCGGTTAGCAATTTCAAAGTAAAAAAATATTTAAAAAGATTTTTTAATAAAGAATGCTTTTATTCGGTTGCTCTAAAAAGTAAAAAAAATAAGGAAGAAGAGAGAAAACTTTGCAAAAGAAACACAGGCAAGCTGATTTCAGAAAAGCATTCAAGGTTGAGTGACAGAGCCACAAAGCCAGTTTCAATAAAAAGCATTCTTATAAAATAAAAGATTCAAAGGCCATGCAGTAGCCAATGTGTCCATCTTCAAATTTCAATTCTGCGATATCTTGGAGATAGCAAGTGGTGAAGCTTACACCCATAGTCAGTGCTGACAGAAGAAGGGGAGGCACTGCAAATAACCATCTTTGCGGTGGGTCCCATATTGCACTGCTTCATGCATGTTTTGTTGCATTTAAATGACTGATGCTTTAGCCAAAGGAAACAGACTAGATGAAATTTCAGCTTGACAAAACATAAAAACAGCATTGTTTGCAAGAGGAACCATCCTACACCCCCAGGTGGGGGGGCTTTGCCAACTGGGGGTTGGGAGGTTGGCCTAATGGTTAAGGTGTTTGCCTTGCAAACACAAGGTGCAGAGTTTGAATCTCACAAGGGATAATTGGCTAGACTTAAAATACCTCACAAGGGCAGTTAGCCTAGTACTATTCTATGAACCTGTGAACTGTACCCCTTTGCTAATTATCTCTCTCTCTCTCTCTCTATATATATATATATATATATATATATGTGTGTGTGTGTGTCTGTGTATTTATAAATGTATATGTGCATATATGTATGTCACGGAGATGAGCAGAACAAGGGCATGTTGAGACATATACATGTTGCCATTATCTAGGAGGGGCAAGGGTGCTATTTGCTGGCATGTAAGCAGAAGCTACAGTAGCACTGGGAGTGGTTTCTGTTAGGAAGTGTGGTCAGGGAGATCAGCATTAGGCAGCTGATCTTGAGTTTACCTGTCATTTACTTAACACTTAAAATGTAGGGTAGCAGTTTTCCAGCACCACCACATATCCATGCATTTGGTTCAGTACTTCAATTGGCTTCCTTTATAAAAAATGAGCCATTTTTTTCTCCCAGCAGGGGTTCAGTGATAGAACTCAGGCTTACTACTTTACCTTTTCTCAAGTCAAAAAAAGGATCACTGGCTAGCACCGAGGAGAACACAGTTTCTTTTGCACCATAAAACCCTGTGGCATTGAATGCAAATGCACAGGGTGATATTTGGCGGAATTTGTACTTACAGGTCTAGGAGCACGCTTTGATGCCAGCAGAAAAGTCAACATAGGCCTCTTATTACCCATTGCATGTACTACCCTTTGTAGTTAGGACTCTTCAGCTGACACCCAGAGCCCACCTACCATTTCCATGTCTTTTTTTTTTATGTCAGGTGAGTACATGCAGCCATTTCTTGGAGATAAAGACAAGATAGTGTCTGCCACCTTGGGCATGTGATTTTGAGGATCTCAATATGTTTGTTTATGAATAAAGTAAAAAGAATGGTGCTCACTGGAAGCAGAAATGAAACTACAAAATTGTTCTAGGTTAAACAGAAAATGGTAACACAATATATAAATGCTGCAGATTTTATTATCTATGACAAGTCAATAGTATGTACTTCGTTAGCAAACTTTTTCAAATCTCTGCTTAAAATCCTCCAAGAAAACTGACAGTTAAAAACTAACCTTTCAAGAACATCAGTCACTTAAACAATGGGGAACCATCATGACTAGATCAGTGTTTTAAAGTTCCATTTCTCTAAAGAGGGGCTTAAGGTTCATTATACAACGACCCCCCATTAATATTCCAAAACGTGCATATTGATTGGTCAGCATGCACATTGTAAATCAGAGTTATAGTAATGGAAAAAGGTCTGGTCGCCCGGACTTTTTCCATTAGTATAACTCTTTTTTTACAGCAATGGAGAACGCAAGATCTCCGTTGCTTTTCACACACTGTCTCGCTATGTTAAACTCCTTTAACATAGCGCGACACTTTGTAAAAAGCAACAGAGATCTTGCTTTCTCTGTTTTTTCAAAACTGTCTTGCTATGTTAAATGGGTTTAACATACCGAGACAGCTTTAAATAAAGCAACAGAGATTTTCCATTGCTTTTTTCAAAGCTGTCTCGTTATGTTAAACTCCTTTAACATAGCGAGACAGTTTGTAAAAAGCAACAGAGATTTTGCTTTCTCCATTGCTTTTGCCCACAGCTCTGATGTACTGTGTAAGCATACGCATGCGCAGTACATCAGAACTGTCACAGAATACCAGACAGCTGTGGAAGGGCAGCAAGGAGGCATTATACAATGCCATTATTTAAGAAAAGTAATTATTTTTTTTCTTAAATAATGTCATTGTATAATAGCAATAATTCACTTCTGGGTGTGGGTAATGCTGGATTTACCCACGGTTGTCTTTGTTTGGCCACTCGGGCTTTGCCCTCGTGACCAAACTACACCAACCGTGGGTAAATCCAGCATTACCCACACCCAGGTGTGGGTTATTGCTATATTTTTAGAATTCTACCTGCTATCAAAAAGGTGACTAGTGCTTTCCCTTATTTTTGATTTCCAAAAAAAAATCTTAAGACTGCACTCTGTGATCAATTCCAGTAAAGCTGAAATGAAGATGATGATTATTGTTAATGCTATTGTGAGAAAAGATTTGTTGGCTAACACTTTAAATACATTGAAAAATAGTAAGAATATTAACAACAAACGACCATTTTGTTTTGTTCACATTTTGAGATTGAGAAGTAAAGCCAGTGGCTTTTTAAAAAAAATGTGAGGAATTAAAATATTAATTTTTAAATAGAAGCTATACATAGCAGGTGATTAATCAAGTTTTTAGTTTTCAGAAAGTCAGATGTCGGAGTTCTTTTTTTTTTTTTAGGTAATCCTCTGTTGTTTTAGGTGCAATTCTAATTTATGATTTAGTGATTAACTTGAGGCATATTATAGGTACTCATTTCTTCAAGAATGCCATTTTAATAACGGATGTATTCAGATGAGAATTGCATAGATTAAAGCAAGTGTTGCAAATGCACTTAAGTCTTCCAGCATTAAAACATTCTTAAGAAAACTTCAGATCAGGTTATCTGAGGAAAGAAAGATAGTTGTGCATCTTAGAACTGTTTATAATGTAAATATTTTTTGGAAACATCTTCTGCATACCATATTTCAAAAAAGGAAAGGGGATTTTATTTTTAATTGTTGTAAGATCTGCAGTACTGCAGTACTTTTAGTTTAGCATGTATTGCGAACCTTAATGCTTTTCCTGCATTTTGCGTTGGAAGAACAATGATAAGGATAAAACAAATGATCGGTAATGCCATATATGCTATTATATAAAAATGCTTTATACATTCTAAGAGCCACTGCTGTTTAAAGTTTTTATTTATTTATTTATTTTTAATTTCCAGCCTTAGAGATTATTTGTGCCAACATATGCAAGACTAGAGTATTCATTCTATTAGGATGTATTGAATACAAATGGTAAACTAATTATGACACACGTGACTTCCCAGCACTTAATGAATTCATTAACTTAATCCTGTCTTGAAGCCAAGAAGCTTAAAACTTGATCTTCTTGACATAATTCATGATTCATTCATGTTCTTGACAGGATTAATTTTTATTCTCAGAATTCAGTAACTATTTTAATCAGAAGGCTGTTTGTTAATTTAAATAGACTAAATAAGATTTTATAAATACTGTTTGCTAGCGTACTGCCAATGGATGATAAAATGTAGAGTGCTGATATATTTTGATTAGATTCTCAAAATCTTTATTCTTTGTTGAGTCATCATTCAGAAACTCTGCATGCTGCGGTAGACTCGATATCTTTACACAGTTTTCAAATGAGAAACTATTTAGAGCATTATCTTACTTGCAGAACCAGAGTTCTTCATTTTCTAATCTACAGTCCTATAATACATATCACTATTAACACAATAGTGTTAATGTCACCTTTTCCCACTTTATGTAGAGGGAAGCCTCAGTGTATCATTTTACATATCTGTGTTGCTTTTTCCTTAATACACAAATGATGTTCTTCATGTTTCACTGTTGCAGTCATCACACTTAGGTTATCTGCCTGCAGGTAGCCCTCAGTCGACCTGAATACCAGAGTCATGGGATTTCTGCGTCAGATGCTGTCGCCTCTTCCATGACGTCAGATTGTCAGGGGGTATAAAACATGCAGCCGACGCCATTACATCAGCTTTTCTTGTCATGCGGGTGCCTGAAGCAGAAGCAGTTCACAAGTGCCGTTTGGCCACTTCCTGAAATTTTCATTATTTGAGTTTCAAACCTGAAGTCTTCTAAAGCTAAGTACCCCGTTGAGGATCCTTTTTTCTTGCTTTAACCGATGTCAGAAAAAGTTAACAATTGTCTTGTGTGTGGAAAGCAAGTACCTCACAGAGATTTTCATTCTTACTGCATCACCTGTTTAGGCCCAGACCATGATGTCCCTCGCTATCAGTTTTGTGCCTTGTTCAATGCCCGAATTAGTCGTCGTTGGGCTGCTGTTGTCACTAAATTCTTTCGCTGTCATTCACAGTATTCCAAAATGGCTTCAATAAGCCATCCAACTACCGATCTTCCAAAAATATGCAAGGATAAAGACAGAGACAGACCACATATGTCCAAAACTGATGACGATGCATCTGTTAAACTAGTCGCCAGTCCACCGCATTTGCAGCCCCTGTTACTCACTTCTACAGATTTTCAGGCCTCTACTGACACCCTTTCGGAGTCCGGTATGAGGCGAGATGCTTCTTTGACTATGGAACCTGCGGATGTCTCTACCTTGGATGGGTCTGGAGCTGCTATGCAGGCACCAGCTTCTGAGGGTGTTTTCAGACCTTCCAATGTTCATATTAAACTGACTACTTTGTTAATGACTAAAACTACCGAACTTCTCAGACCCAGAGTTCGCACTACACCTAGGAATCCGAAGATCAAAGCTCATTCTCAAGCTCCCATGCCACAGAAACAAATGCTTAGAATGGCTGAAGACCTTATTACTTTAATTAGGGGAATCCAGCCTTCCCCCTCTAAAAGACAATGAATTGATTTTCCTTCTGATTTTACAGACCATGAGTCCGATGACTCTGACCCCTGTGATTACCAGGACATACCCTTATCTACCTATGATGACTCAGATGCAGAGGATTCCATTCCCTCTGGCTCTCCCCCCAGAGGACTTTTCTTTCGGTGAAACCTTGCATACCCTAAGAGAGCATTTCCCCTGGGAATGCCAGGACTACCCACAGTCCAAAAAGAGACTCAGGGAATTTTTAGACTTGCTTCAGCATAGGCCTCTAGCTATACCCTCTGTCCTGGATATTGTAGATGATGTCTTCATGGAATCCAGTCTTACTCCTGATACTTTACCACCAGCTCCTAGAAAGCCTGACAGGTACTACAGAGTACCTGACTCTCAAATTGCTCTTTAAAAATCTCACTGCAGATCCAGAGACCATTTCCCAGGGGCCTAAAGGTATTAAGGCTACTATAGCCAAAAACCCTACCCCTTCAGACAGGGATTCTAGGGCTTTAGACAGATTGGGTAAGAAGGTATATACCTTTGCAACTCTTGCCATCCGGGCTTTAAATTGCCAGTTTCACATGTTGAAGTACCAGCAGCATATTATGGAACTAATTAAACAAAAAATGTTGTTGATTCCTGATTGTGCAGAAAATAAAGACTTACAAGAGTTAATGCATTCGGCAAACTAAGTTGGCAAATATACTTTGCAGTGTGGTTTTGATGCCTTAGAAGCATCTTGCAGGGCTACTGTCACTGGGTGTGTTCTGAGAAGGCATGCTTGGCTGAAGGAAAAAATCTTGCCAGACCATGTCAAAGCAAAATTACTAGATGCTACATTAAACCAAGAATGTTTGTTTGGCTCAAAAGCAGAATATGATGGAGGAAAAAGCTAAATCTATGCAAACTGTTAAAAGATTTCTTACAGGTATGGCCACCTAGATTCAGTAGGCATTTTTTCATAGGTTAGTACTACGCTATCAGCCCTAGGGCCTATATAAGCCTAGCCATAACAATTCCCTGGCTATTTCTTCCCACACTATTTACTTCCCTGGACCCCTGTCTAGCAGGGTGACTTACGTGATCCCCGGGGTGAATTTCCTTTCTCCCATCCAATCGTCAAGGTTCCTTTTGAAGTGGGCCAAAGAGGCACTCTGCTTGACATGTATGGACAGTCTATTCCAGAGTTTGGGGAGTCTCTGGGTCAGGAACCTATCCCTCCAGCATGTTTTGTTTATTGTGATGACAAGGTTTAGATCCCTGGAGTGTGTGGCTCTGAGGGATTGGGATTTCTTTAAGTGTAGCATGTCCAACAGCTCTGGGTTTGACATGGCCTTGTATGTTAAGCAGAGATCACCTCTGAGTAGACGATATGCAACAGAGTATAGCTGGAGTTTTTTAAGGCGGTCAGTGTAGGACATCTGCTTTAGGCCTGTGATTCTTTTAGTGGGGTATTTCTGCGACCTTTCCAGTTGTTCCAGATGTCTTGCGAGGTACATACAAAATGGGGCGTTGTATTCTATAATGGGTCTAATGAGGGATGAGTACAGTGGGACAATGACCTCCTTTTTTTGGATGAAAAGCCCTTAGTGATGAGGTGTGCCACATAGACAGATTTCCTGACTGTTGTGGCGATGTGGTTATCAAAGGTGAGACCACTGTTCACCTGTGTCACTAAGTCCCTTATCACACTTTTGGTGTTTAGTGTACTGCCACATATGTGGTAATTCACGGGTACATGTTTTTTCCCCAAAGGGGATAACTATACATTTCTTGGCATTGAGCTTGAGCCCATGGCTCTGGCACCAAGCATCTGTTTCTGTAATGCCCTTTTGTAGAGTATCCACATCATTTAGGGATTCAATAATGGCTCCCAGTTTGCAGTCATCTGTGAACTTTGTTAGCCAGAGTCCCTTAGTGTTGGCTTGTACTTCAGAGAAGTAGATGCCAAACAAGAGCAGTCCCAGGACTGAACCCTGAGGTACTCCACTTGTCACTTGTCTGGAGCTGGATTTGGAGTCGGCTACTTTTACAGTGTGGGTTCTGTCAGTAAGCCAGTTGGCAACCCATTGGGTGATGTAGGGATTAATGCCCAACTTAGTAAGTTTATCTATGATTCCAGAGTGGGGGAATGGTGTCAAAGGCCTTGGCGAGGTCTAGATAGGCTGTGTGGACCACCTTACCCTTGTCCATGGCTCTGGAGACTGATTCTAAGAAGTCATTCAGGTTCATGAGGCAAGACTGGCCCTTCACGAACCCAAACTGGGTGGGGTCCAGTGTTTGAAGGTTGGCAATGTCTTTGTTTATAAGTTCCATGATAATACGCTCCATGACCTTGCAGATAAGGCTCGTCCGACTGATGGGGCGTTAGTTTCCGGGATCCAAGGTGGATCCCCCCCTTGTGGAGTGGGATAACTGTAGCTCTGCGCCACTCAGTGGGCACGAAACCTGAGGTGAGGCTATGATTAAACATGACACTTAGGTGAGGTGCCAGTTCATATTGTAGTTCATGTAGTACACAGCCCGGGATGTCATCTGGTCCCATGGATGCTGTATTCTTAGCTTTGGAGAGTGCGTTTTTTTACCTGTGTGGCCATTATTACCGGAATTTGGCAATCTTCTGGTATTGAGATGGGCCGTTTAGGGGGACAAGAGGGGGGTGAAGTTGACACTGAATCGATCTGCCAGGATATTGGCAATATCCTTGGGATCAGTATATTTAATGCCATTCTGTTTTAGCTCAGAGCAGATCTGAGCATTGCCATTTAGATTCTTGACATAGCTATTGAATGCCTTGTGGCTGTCTTTGGAATCTTTGGCAATTTTATTTTCATAACTAGCTTTGGAGCATTTTATGAGGGATCTCACTTTCTTAATGAGGCTGGTAAGGGAGTTTTTTGCATCCTGGGATTTTCTTCTTTTCTGCAACAGTTTCTTCCTTTTGTTGTAAAGTTTATTTATGGCAGGGAACCACCAGAATGGCTTCCATTTTTTAGAGGAGAGCATCTTGGTTCTATTTGGGATGGCACGATTCATGCATGAGTGGATGTGCTCATACAGTGCCTTAGTGTAGAATTCAGCAGTCAAACTTTTAGTTCTCATCTGCATGGGTGTCATGAAGTTTGTGACTACTGACTTGAGTAGCATGAAGTTGGCTTTGGAGAAGTTTTTTAATGGAGGTTTCCTTACTGGGGGGTGGGGGTGGGATGTGGATGTTAAGGGTGATTAGCTTATGGTCAGACCTGACTAACGAGGGGTTAACCATAGGTGGCGAGCATCGATTTACCATATTGGTAATGACCTGGTCTAGGATATTGGAGCCCCTGGTGGGACTATGAATTAGTTGATCCAGGGCATTGGAATTTATGAATTCCATGAACCATTTGGCAAAAGTGTTGGTACACGAGTAGTTTTCCCAGTTAATGGCAGGGTAGTTAAAATCACCCAGTATTAGGGTGTTTGGTTCTATCTTAATATTTTCCAGTATGTTTAGAAAGGTGTAGTGAGAATCTTGGGGCATGGTGGGGGATCTGTAGCAAGCTACAATTTGGATTGCAGTCTTACCTAGTGTTAGTTGTACCTGGATAATTTCAGATGCATTGTGTTGGGCAACTAGCCTGGTGGTGTGAATATCCTTGGTGAATATGGACACTCCTCCACCTTTAGTGTTTTGGTCCTGGTTTGGTGGCTGAAAAGTGTGGTAAGAGTTGTAGCTTGGTATTGCAGGGATGCTCTCTGCAGCCTTGAACCAGGTCTCAGTTACTGCACAGATATCGATGTTCTCCATTTTTAGGAGTGCCTTGAGAGAGTGCATTTTGAGGATTAGACTTCTAGCATTGAGTAGCATTACCTTCAGACTTTGCATGCTTGTATCTGTTACGGTAGTGGTTTTGTCCTTTGAACTTCACCTAAAAAAGGCACTATAGGGGTGGCAAGAGCCTTAGTAACCTGAATCCCAGGGGCGACAGGTGCAGACCATCTCTGGCAAAGCATCGTGGTCTGTCGATCATGTTGTCCCAGACAGACAGATACTGGATCCCCTTTGAATGACACCAGAAGCTTAGCCAATTGTTGAAGTCAATCATTTTGTCCTTATATTGTGGTATCATTCTGGTCGAAGGCAGGATGCTACACAGGATAAGGGTCATACCTGCCTGGGCCACATGATCCGAGAGCTCTTCCATGTCTCTTTTCATGTAGTCCAGGGAGGTACGTCTCAAGTCATTCACTCCAACATGGACAATGACAGAGTCATATTTGTTCTTGTTGTGGAGTGACTTGAGTGCATGCATTCTGTGGCAGATCCTGGTACCCGACAGGCAGCTAACTGTAATTTACTCCTTGCTCAACCTGGTGAGTGGGACATCAGTGTGCCGGACTATAGATTCACCTATAACTAAAGTGTTAGGTACGTTGTCTTTCCTTAGGGGCTGTTGCTGGGTGGCACACTGGGGTTGTGAGCTATGTGACACTTTGGTTGTGATTGGTGTTTGTTTGCTTTTCAGCTTCAGAGGTCCTTGTTGCTTGGGCAGGTTACAGTTAAGGGCCTCCACATATGTGGATTTAGTGTTGGTATATGTGGGTGTTGGTGGTGTGGGTTTAGAAGGGCTATGTGTTGCTTGAGGTGTAGTGTGGGTGTTAACCTTCTCCTCTTGACTGTCTAGCATAATCTTAGGTGGAGAGAGCTTTGCTTCCAGTTTGGCTATGTAAGTGCATCTCTCACAGGTTGTAGTGTTGGGTGGTAGGAGGAGAGGGTTGTCTGTGTACATGAGGCAATTGCTGCATTGCCCCAGTATGCCCAGATTCACCAGTTGGATACGAGAAATCACTGGAAGCTGACCCTTCCACATGCCTGGTTTGGTGCTTTTTTTTTTTTTTTGTAAAGTACAGGAGCTGTTTTCCCTTACCTTAGCAAGGTACTTTGCAATTATAGGCTGTTTAGTGCCTACGATTAATTTCGTGCTTGTATCAGTTTAAGGCTTCCTAGTGCTTTTCAGCAGGTATTAGAGCAAGTGCTATTCACAGGGATGCTTAAAGGTAAGATGAAAAAAATGCACACTGCAGTGTGCTCTAGAGAAGTTAGAAGTGAAAGTAGGTATCAAGTTTTACCTGTTTAAAAAGTTAAGGTTTAGTGGAGAGTTACTATTTTTAAAACTGCAAGATGGATTGAAAGGGGTGGTCACTTTTGTATTCTGGTACTATGGAATACTGTAGGATGGCCAATAAATTTAAATAGTTGAAGGGGAGTGATTTCAAAAATGATAATTTTGTGATTACTCACACAAGCCAGTGAAAGTAGAGAGGAAATGAGATATATGGTCAAATTAACATAAGAGGCAGGCAACTAAAAAGACAGTATTTTTTAACAAGACAACTGTAACTGGGTGGGAGGGTGGGGAAGAATTTCTGCCTGACTCAGAAGGGACAGAGCTGTGGTCTCTTTTGAAGTTTTAATATGCAGTTAAAGCAGAATGCAAGTAAAACAAAAGGTAAAGAAAACAAACCACAGTATTCAAAATATAAAAAGGCAATAAAGTAATACAAAATACAACAAATAAAAGCAAACTAACCTTTCCTTCACAGCAAAGTGTAACAGAGTCTGGATGAGCCTTTCTGGTAAAGCCTCTGGATGAGCCTTTCTGGTAAAGCTTTCAAAAAAATTGGCCCTTTCCAGTCCCTCCCAGACCTTCTCAGTCCAAACCCAGGGGCAACAGACCACAAAGACTACAGTCTCAGGGTATGCACAGATCTAAACAATGGAGTGCTCCCTCCTCAAAAACAAGGAGTGGTAAGCCCACCCCCTTATGGAAAAGATTCACAATGACTTGTCCTTCATCCTTCCCAGCCATGCCCAAGTACTTGCACCCCTAGGAGGAAAACTCACCCTGCATGCAAAAAACTGGGAGTGTATTACTCAGGACCGATGGGTCTTAAACATTGTATCACAGGGATACAGATTCTACTTCCACTCACTGCCAACCCCAAGCGGATTGCCACACCTTCTTCCAAACCAGTGGGCAGTGGCCCAAAAGCAAGTACTTTCTCTTCTCATTATCAGGGTTATTCAACCTGTTCCAACAGAGCAAAGGGGACAGGATTTCTACTCCAGACTGTTCCTGGTGCCCAGAAAAGAGAACTCTTGGCTCTCCATTCTGGATCTGTCAACTCTCAACTCCTTCCTGATGGTACCAAAATTCAAAATGCTTACACTCTAGCAGCTGCTTCCTATGCTAGCCAAAGACTCCTGGCTAGTCACCTCTAGACTTAAAAGAAGCTTATATGCACATCCCCATAAGGAAATCTTGCAGGAAATATCTACGTTTCAGGGCAGGCTCTATGCACTATCAGTTCTCTGGACTTCCCTTTGGCTTATCTACTGCACCCAGGTTATTCACAAAGTGCCTGGCTCCAGCCATTGCATACTGCAGGCAGAGAAATATTCAAATTTACCCATACTTGGACAATTGCCTGATTCAGGTGGACAGTCAGTAATTGCTACTTCAGCACCTGACATTTGTAAAGAGACTCCTAACTTCTCTAGGGTATACCATCAATGAAAATAAATCACATCTGGTACCCAACCAAAAGATTGTATTCCTGGGAGCAAGCTTGAACACACCTTCCCAGATGGCATTCCTCACTCCAGAAAAGCAGATTTATTTAACAAATTACTTCAAACTACTGGCCACCCAAACCCAGCTATCTGCAAGAAAAATACTGCAAGCCCTAGGGTTCATGACTTCATGCATTCTACTAATTCCATATGCAAGACTGCATATGAGGAAACTTCAATGGTACTTTAAAAGTCTCTGGTGTCAACATTCTCAGGACCTAGAAACAGTGATTCCTATCATTCCTTGCCTAAGAGCAGAGTTCCTTTGGTGGCAGAGGCTTGCAACCACAACACGTGACTCCTTTTCACTCAACCCCCCGCCGCCGAAACCCTGACAACAGATGCATCAGACTATGCACGTGGGGGATCACATGGCAGGCAAATGGAGTCCAGGACAAATTCACCTGCATGTCAATCAAAAAGAAATGTTAGCTGTACAGAATGCACTGACAGTCTTCAAATACCTTATTCTGGCAGGACAACTCTTGATAAAGACAGACAGACATCACCACAGTTATGTGTTACATAAACAAGCAGGGGGGAGAAATCATTCCTACCCACTCTTCAGGTTAGCCATGGCTCTGTGGAACACAGCCTTAAGCTTTCAAGTGCACCTGTAAGCTCAATCCCTGCCTGGCAAACAAAATTCACTGGCAGACTTAAACATAATTCTAATGGACCCACACGAGTGGAAACTGGAACCCAACTCATTCAAACTTCTAATACACAGGCGGGGGACACCAGAAGTGGACCTCTTTGCTTCCCCTCAAAACCATCAACTGAGAAAATTTTGCACCAGAATTCATTACATGGGAAAACCTCTCAATCTATGCCTTTCCCCCTCTGCTCCTCCTTTCAAAAGTACTACTCAAGATCAAACAGGATAGGCCAAGGACAATCCTTATTGCACCAGACTGGCCACGCCAGCACTGGTACCCACTCCTATGCAGTCTGACAGCAGTGCCACCCTGGCACCTACATCAGACCCCCTCTCTGCTGTCCCAACAAGAGGGACAGATTTTGCATCCTCAGCTGCAAACCCTGAACCTGGCAGCCTGGCTTATTCCCTGAATACATCACCAGCAACCCTCAGCAAACAGGTGCTGGATGTTATCCTTGAGGCCAGGAGGCCTAGTACTAGGAAATCCTGTTCAGAAAAGTGGAAAAGATACTGTTTTTGGAGCCAGTCTCAAGGAAAGGACACAGCCATGTCCACCTTACCTCAAATCCTAGATTGTCTAGTAGAGTTGCTCCACAAAGGTCTATCCTTCTTATCAATTAAGATTCATGCCTCTGCCATCTCAGTTCATTACAATACTAAGCCACCCTTCTTCTTTCACCCTCTGATCAAACAGTTCCTGAGAGGAGCTAACAATGTGAGACCCCCCAAGGAGAGCTCCTATTCCTGCTTGGGACCTTAACTTTGTACTAGAGAAGCTCACGCTCCCCCCTTTTTGAGCCTGCTGCTACAGCAGAGTTAAAAGTCCTCTCGGAAAACAGCTTTACTTCTAGCCATCACTTCAGCAAGAAGAGTGTCTGAGTTACAGGCCCTTATGGCTGTGGAACCCTTCGTTATCTTCCATGCGGTCAGGGTTTCCCTCAGGACTAACCCATCATTTATGCCCAATGTGGTATTCAATGTGGCTTTAAACCAATCCATCCATTTACCAACTTTTTTTCCTAAATCCTCAGAATAAAGGGGAAAGGACCCTGCACAGACAGCTCAGGTTCTACCTTGACAGGACTAAACCTTTCAGAAAATCTGACCAGCTGCTTGTCAGCTTTGCTACAGGGGCAGAGTGCAAGGCCATTTCAAAGGAAACCATTTCTAAATGGATACCACACTGCATCCATTTCTGCTACAAACACCATGGAAAACCTACCCCACAGATGATCAGACCTCATTCCACTAGGGCTGCCTCAACCTCTACAGCATTTCTCAAGGGAGTCCCTACCAGGGACATCCTGGAAGCTGCAACCTGGAGTTATGTACACACCTTCACCAAGCATTGCCACTTACCTATATTTTCTAAATCCAGAGCTGGATTTGCCACAGCAGTCTTACAAGGCCTACTAGCCAGCTCTAATACTTCTTGACTGCCTCCACCCTTCCTCAGCTTTGGGAATCAACCCAAGTGTGATGACTGCAACAGTGAAACACGAAGAACATAGTACAGTTGTGTGCACTGTTCGAGTGTATTCACTGTTGCAGTCCTGGTTACCCTCCCTCCAGCCCCCTGTCTTTTCTATACTTTCTACCTATCCTCTTTTTTGGCCATATCTTATGGCAATGGTATTTACTTTCTACTGGAGGTGTTCCACACCATGTGATTGCTTCCTATTTTTGGGGCTCCTGACATCTGGGGCAAGAAAAACTGATGTAATGGCATCGGTTGCATGTTTTATACTCCTGACGATCTGACGTCATGGAAGAGGCTACAGCATCCGACGCAGAAATCCCAGTTCGGGCCAACTGAGGGCTTACCTGCAGGAAGATAACCCAAGTGTGATGACTGCAATAGTGAATACACTCGAGCATCTACATTTATGGTAAGTGTACACAACTGTACTTTCTTTGTGTTTCACTGTTGCGGTCATCACATTTGGGTTATCCCTGCCAGGGTAGCTATCAGCCAGCCCGAATACCAGAGGCTTAGTATTTCTGTGTCAGCTACTGTCACTTCAGGACTGACTTTAAGTCATCAGTAGTATAAAGTAAGGTGGCCGACGCCATTACACCAGTCTTTCTATCAGAGAAGCCCAAAGCAGAAGCAGTTCACACCGTGCTGGTCGGCCGCTACCTGAGTTTCATCTTCCGAATTGAAGCTGAAGTCATCTAAAGCTAAGTACCCCATTGGGGATCCTTTTTTCTTGCTCTAATCAATGTCAGAAAAAGTTAACAATTGTCTTGCCTGTGGAAAGCAAATACAACACTGAGACTTTCATTCTTACTGCGTCACTTGCTTAGGCCCAGACCACGACATCCCTCACTGTCGCTTTTGTGCTTTGTTCAACGCAAGAACTATATGTCATTGGGCCCTTATTATAGCTAGATATTTTCGCTCACAGTCCTCGAATTCCGATACGACTTCGGTAAGCCATCCGACAACAGATCTTCCAAAAAAAGTAAGGATAAAGACAAAGACAGGCTGCACAGGTCCAAATCTACCGACAAAGCTTCCGTTAAGCTAGTTGTCAGGTCTCTGGTCCTCAATGAGGCACTTTTGCAGCCCCTGACTCCCACTTCTGTGGATTCGCAGGCCACTACCAAGACCCTTGCCACAAAACTCTTCTTCGACTATGGATCCTGCGGTTGTCTCTACCTTGGATGGGTCCAGATCCACTGAGCAGGCACTGGTTTCCAAGGAAGTACTTTGCACTACTGATTCTCGAAAAAAAACTGATGACTTCTTTTGCATCTACCGTTCTTTTGAAAACTACAGAGTTTCTATGTCCCAGGGTATGAACTACACCCAAGAAACCGACGACCCAGTCTCAGACACCTGCTTCCTTGCCTCAGTCTCAAATGCTTAAAATGTCAGAAGACATTATAATACTGATCAGGGGAAGCCAAGCTACCCCTTCCAAAAGAATAAGATCTGCCCCCAGTAGTTTTATCTGAACAGGAGTCTGATGACTCTGATGCATCTGAATATGAAGACATGCAACCCCTCTCTGCTTATGAGGATTCTGATGCAGAGGAATCCATTCCTTCAGCCTTTCCACCCGAGGGCATTTCCTATGGGGTAAAAAAGTATACACCTCTGCTACTCTTGCTATCAGAGCACTAAATTGTCAGGTCCATATGCTAAAATTTCAGCAACATACCATGGAACTCCTCAAACACAAACTATCATCCTTTCCTGCTTGTGAAGAAAATAAAGAGTTAAAAGAGTTGATGCTTTCTGCAAGTCAAGTAAGTAAGCACACCTTACACTGTGGTTTTGATGCCCTAGAAGCTTCTTGCAGGGCATCAGTCACCAGTTCTGTCCTTAGAAGGCATGCTTGGCTTAAGGAACAACCCTTGCCAGACCATGTCAAATCTAAATTATTGGAAGCACCCTTGCACAAAGACAACTTATTTGGCACCAAGGCAGAGGAGGTCATAAAAAAGATGAAAGAAAAAGCTAAATCTATGCAGACAGTTAAGGATTTCCTACAGGTCCAGCCATCCAGGTTCAGTAGGCATTGCCCCTCCAAACACTGGTCCTTTCCTGCCCTCTCCTGGTCAGTTCAGCTCAGACCTCAGGGAAGCAGAACCCCCAGACAACAGCCACAGGGAATGCAGGAGATCAAAGCAGTGGAGTTCCTCCACTTCAAAACCAGGGAGTGCAAAGCCACCCACTCATGGTAAGAACTCATAATGACTCTTCTCCACCACCCCCATCCTTCTGCCCACCTGCACTTGCCCCTAGGAGGAAAACTGTCCTTCCACGCAAGCACCTGGGCCACCATTACTAACGACCACTGGGTCCTTAACATAGTGTCCCAGGGATACAAATTTTCTTTCCACACTGTACCAACTCCAAAAAGGTTCCCAGATCTTCCTCCAAACCAGTGGGCAGAGGTGAAAAAGCATGTCCTTTACCTGCTCTCCATGAGGGCAATACAGCACGTTCCTGCAGAACAGGTAGGCCAAGGTTTCTACTCCAGACTTTTTCTGTTACCCAGAAAAGAGGGCACCTGGTGCCCCATCCTCGATCTATCCATTCGAAACACCTTCCTGGTGAAACCAAAATTCAAAATGCTCACCCTCCAGCAACTAGTTCCTATGCTGTCCAAGAATGCTTGACTTAGCCACCCTAGACCTAAATAAGGCCTACTTCCACATTCCTATCAGGCAATCATGCAGGAAATAGCTATGTTTCAGGGCAGGATCTTTGCACTTCCCTTTGGCTTATCTACTGCTCCCAGAGTTTTCACAAAATGTCTGGCTCCCACCATTGCCTTATCTACTGCTCCCAGAGTTTTCACAAAATGTCTGGCTCCCACCATTGCCTTTTGCAGGCAAAGAAATATACAAATTTACCCATACTTGGATGGCTGCTTAATTCAGGCAGACAGTCAGGGAAAAGCTGCTCAAGCACCTGGCCTTTGTAAAATCCCTACTAACCTCCCTAGGGTACACTATCAATGAAAGAGAATCCAAACTAGTACCCACCCAAATGATTATATTCCTGGGAGCAAGCCTGGACACAGCATCCCAGATGTCATTCCTTACACCAGAAAAGCAAACTTACCTGACAGCCTACTTCTCTCAACTAGCCACCAGACCCCAGTTATCTGCAAGGAAAATCCTGCAAGCTGTGGGGTTCATGGCATCTTGCATTCTACTCATTCCATATGCCAGTCTGCATATGAGGAAACTTCAATGGTACCTAAAAAGCCTTTGGTGTCAACACTCTCGGGACATGGAAACTCTTATACCAATGATACCTTGCCTAAGGAAAGATTTTCTTTGGTGGGCAGCAGCATGCTTCCACAATAAGGGACTACCTTTCTCACCACCCCTCACTACCCAGACCCCCACCACAGATGCATCAGACTATGCCTGGGGTGCACACCTGGACGGCAGGTGCATACTGGGCCAATGGAGCCCACAGCAAATTCATCTGCACATCAACCAAGAAGAGATGTTAGCTGTCCAGTATACATTGACAGCTTTCAGGCCCCTTCTCTCCCCACGGGCTCTCCTGATCAAAACAGACAATGCCACTGTGATGTGGTATATCAACAAGCAGGGAGGGACTCACTCCTATCCTCTATGCAGGCTGGCCATGACCCTTTGGCACACAGCCTCAGCCATGCAACTACACCTGTTAGCATAATTCCTGCCAGGCTCTCTAAATTCCCTGGAAGACAACTAAAGCAGAAAACTTCTGGACCCACATGAGTGGCAGCTAGACCAAAGAACCTTCACCCAAATAACTCAGAAATGGGGGACCCTGAAAATCGACCTCTTTGTTTCCCACTCCAACCATCAGCTCAGCAAGTTCTGCACCAGGAAGCCTCACTGCAGGGTCTGGAAAGTGGATGCCCTATCCTTCCCCTAGGTCACCCTCTCTGTCTATGCATTTCTCCCACTACCTCTCATTAAAAGGGTACTACTCAAAATAAGGGAGGAAATAACAACAACAGTTCTGATTGCTACAGACTGGCCTTGCCAGCACTGGTACCCACTGCTGCGCAGCCTGTCCCTACTGTCACCATGGCATCTCCCTCAGACCCCAACCTGACCCAGAGGGAAGGAGATGGAGAATTCATGCATCCCCAATTGAAGACCCTCAGTTTGGCAGCCTGGCTTATTCCCATCACTGATCAATCTGCAAATCTCAGTAAACAGGTTCTAGATGTTATACGTGAGGCTAGATGCCCTAGCACTAGAAAGTCTTATGCTGACAAATGGAAAAGGTTCTGCACCTGGATTCAGACTAAGGGAGCCGATACCACACAGCCCTCCCTACCTCTCATCCTTGATTACCTAGCTGACCTGCTGCACAGTGGTCTCTCCTTTTCCTCTATTAAAATTCATGCCTCTGTTATCTCTGCTCATTTCAACACGGAGCACCCACTTTTCTCACACCCTCTGATCAAACAGTTCCTAAGAGGGGCTAGCAACTTGAGGCCACCCAGCACAGCATCTACCCCAGCTTGGGATCTAAACTTTGTGTTGGAAAAGCTCACCCTGCCCCCCCCCCCTGTTGAACCAGCATCTTCAGCAGAATTAATGTTTCTCTCCTGGAAGACAGCCTTGCTTCTGGCCATTACTTCAGCCAGAAGAGTATCTGAGCTACAAGCTCGCAAGGCTGTAGCTGACAGGGTGTCCCTCAGGACTAACCCATCCTTCATGCCCAAAGTGGTGTCCAGTGTGGCTCTCAACCAATCCATTCATTTGCCCACCTTTTTCCCCTAACCCACAAAACAAGGGGAAAGGATCCTGCACTCTCTAGATGTGCACAGAGCTCAGATTCTATCTAGACAGGACTAAATCATTCAGAAAGACTGGTCAATTGTTAGTCAGCTTTGCTGCAGGGGCAGAAGGTAAAGCCATATCCAAACAAATCCTTTTCCAAATGGATAGCAGACTGCATCCATTTATGTTACAAGCAACACGGGAAACCTCCCCATAAAGGGATCAGGACTCACTCTACCAGAGCAGCCTCCACCTCTGCAGCTTTCCTCAGAGGAGTCCCCACCAGGGACGTTCTGGAGGCTGCCTCATGAACATTTGTTCACACCTTCACCAAGCATTACACCTGCCTAACTTCTCCAAATCCAGGGCAGGCTTTGCCACTGCAGTCTTGCAGGGCATCCTAGCCAGCCCCTAGTCTCCTTGACTGCCTCCACCCTTTTCCTCAGCTTTGGGAATCAACCCAAATGTGATGACTGCAATAGTGAAACACGAAGAACATAGTACAGTTGTGTACACTTACCATAAATGTAGATGTTCGAGTGTATTCACTGTTGCAGTCCTAGTTTCCCTCCTCCATCCCCCTTTTCTTCTTCTCTCTCTCCTTACAAGGAACTCTTTGGTATTTACTTTCTACTGGTGGGGTTCTTCCACCATATCCTGGCTCCCACTTGGGGGCTCCTGACAGGGCAAGAAAAACTGATGTAATGGCATCAGCCGCCTTACTTTATACTACTGACGACTTGACGTCAGTCCTGAAGTGACAGCAGCCGATGCAGAAATACTAAGCCTCTGGGATTCGAGCCGGCCGAGGGCTACCCTGGCAGGGATAATCCAAATGTGATGACTGCAACAGTGAATACATTCAAACATCTACATTTATGGTAAGTGTACACAACTGTACTTTTTGCCATTGTGTTAACACATTTACAGAATGTATTTTTGTAGCTGGAAGGGGATTACATGGCTTATTAGATTCAGGAAGCATGAATACTCTAGAAAAGATTGTTGTGTAAGCATATCAATCAGAAAAAGACCAGAAAGAGTAGCCTATAATTTATGTACAAATTCAGACTATTCTTGGCAAAGTGTCACAGTAGCATTAATGCCTAATTTAAGACATGATGCACTTGAGCAGGACTTTCTCCATTTCAGAGAGTTCTGGAAAATGTGGGAGGGGAGCAAAGTCAGATATCTTGACTGAGATGCATAGCTCTAATAAAGACAAAGCTGTGGCACTAGAAGCAGAAAAGGCAGCGATATTTTGATCTGGGTGGAAGATAAATTAGCAAGCATTTGACCAAAGTAAGTCTGGTGAGTGAGTGCACAAGGAATTTTTTACAGTTCCAGAAAGTTAAGGTTACACTGACTAAAATACCAGCAGTGAAGTTATTAGGAGAAGTGAGTAGAGACAATAATGAAGGGCCTGAGGTTGTGAAGGAAATTGACTAAAATACCAGTTGTAAAGTTATTGAGAGAAGTCAGTACAGAGACAGATAATGAGGGACCCATACTTATGAGAAGGAAAAATAAAGTAGGCCCTCTTTAGGAAGCAGATGAGCCCTTTCAAGAGCAAACAGAAGGGAAGGTAGCCAAGCAACCTTAAACCTAAAACCAGATAAGAACATAAGCAAGACCATAGTACTAGTGTAATTTGAAATGTAAATATAATGGAGGCAGAAGACCTACCAGCATGCCAGGTTGAAGAGAATTGTTATCCTGAATTGCCATTTCTGGTGGTGGGGTTATGTGACCGAGAGAAAGCACTACCTATCTTTGTAGGAGATGAAGTTACACCCTCTACAATATGTCAGGCTAGGAAAGACAATAATGCTGACTAATATCCATATAAGCCATGATAACTTTAAAGCAGTCAATTAGAAAAATGACACAAGTGGTGCTAGAGAAAATAGCACAAATTGAAGGTGAGACTTCTGGTCAGAACAACCATACATCATAGCTATATTTAAAAACTAAAACTTGACTTGCTGTATCAAGTAACTAAAAATGAGAATGGTTAATGAATCATTTAGTGGTACAAAGTCTTTTAGACCTCTTGTAATCAAGTTTGCCTATAGCCACATTTTGGGTAGACATTTAGGCATCGTCAGAACAAAGCCCGTGATTTTAGCTAGGTTTTTTTGGTTAGGTATTGTACAGAAAATAAGACGTGTATGTGCATCCTGCATAGAATGCCAGAAGATAGCACTTAACTGAGGGTTTAGGAAACCTTTCATCCCCGAACCTGTAGTCCCATTTGAGCAAATAGCTGTGGACCTTGTAGGCTCCTTGTGCTATCAAGTAAAGGTCACCAGTATGTATTGGTAGTCATTAAGTATGGTACAATGTTCCTCCCTTATTATAACTATTCTACTTTTCCCATTAACAAATGGGGTCAAGCTTAGCTTTTAAATTTCGGCAGCAACCCATTCTGATGTTAAAAACGTCCATCAGAAAAATTATAGTTATGTAAAACTGCTGTATTTGGTTTTGTAAGACAGAACTCACCCATTTTTAATTGATTGTTTCTGGTGGCTACTTGTCCAAAGATGGTGCAAACCTGCTCCGTTCGCCTTTGCTGCACTCGGGCTCATGCCACTCTCCTACCCTACCCCCATTCCCAACCATTCCCACTTTCCTGTAATTTATACCCACATAGCCACTCCTAATCCAACAACCAGCCTATCACCACAAGCATTCCATTAACTACAGCAGCAAAGACCACTCCTACCAACCACTTCAACCTAACTCTCCATTCACTCTGACATCACACCTACTACACATCCAATATTCAAATCACAGTCCCTTACACATTTAATACCACTAATTACACACTTACTTATTGTAGCGTAAATATTCATAATGCTACCACTCTATATATGTATCACAACTATTCTCACTCTACTGACACACATCACTTCCTATCACTATACCCCACCCTCCCTGCCTCACCATGGCACCTCTATCCTACACTCCTACAAGCAATATCACCTTAACCTTTACATTCACCTGGCCATTCTCAATATTCCCACACATCACCTTACAACTGTACACATTCCTTCTTCCCATAACCCAAAAGCTATATCTCTACTATACAAGTACTTTACCAAACTAATAAAAATAATGACAGAAGTAGCATCAAGGCTGGCTCTGTGTGAAGGTGTTCATCCTAACGCAGGTCCTCCAAAAGCAAATATTCACATCCCAACCCCAAAAACAACCCATCCCCTCCCCTACCTCTCTATTAAGACAACTGATCTTCTAGTTCTAAACATCAATGCATGAAGCATCCAAGATCTTCATGCTAACCTTTCCCACTACTCACCAGATATAATAATTATAACGGAAACCTGGTTAAAAACTAGTGGTTAGAGTTGCCGCCGCACAGCAACAGGTTCTCTGGTTTGATTCTCTGCTGGGGCGCCTTCTGTGCGGAGTCTGCATGTCCTCCCTGTGGTCGCGTGGGTTTCCTCCGGGTGCTCCAGTTTCCTCCCACATCCCAAAGACATGCTGTAGGTTTATTGGACACTCTAAAATTGGCCCTAGGTGTTCGTGTTTGTGCCTTCTGTGGAAGATTGGGCGCCGGGCTGGCAACTTGACACTGTAAAACTCCGCTGCCAATTATGAGCGGACAGGTGATCAGCTGTGGCATCCCCTAACCAGGAAAAAGCTGAAAGAAGAAGAAGATCTTAAATAATGAAGTAGTATCCCCAGGCTACAATATTCTACAAAACAACCGAATCACTAAAAAGAAGGAGGGATAGCTGTAATAATTAAAAATCATCTTAACCTTACAACATCCCAGAGTCAAACTCCAGCCTTTGATTCTGCCCAAATATTATCTACTACCATCTCTATTAACTAAAAAAAATCAACATCATTGATCGCTACACCCCACCTGGAAATAACATCCCTACCCTAGAAAACTTACTCCATTGGGCAATTAGTTCACTCCCTCAGGAAACAATAATCATAGGTGACCAGTGTAGACTGGACAAACTCCAGCTCTACTAATCCTAGTTGTCACATAAACCTACATGGATTTACGCAACTAACAGAATCAACTACCTGAACAAACAGAGCAAGAAACAGACAGTCAATCCGAGATTGGATGCTGACAAATACTCCAGCCCAAATCAATCACTCAGGTTGCCTCCCTGACAGCCTGAGTGACCACTTACCTACATTCCTATTAAGACACCATACATATCCCATAAAATTATCCACTTTTCATCAGATAAGAAGCAAGAAACATTTCAGCATTAAAAAGTTGTAACTGGAACCCCTCAGATGGCTTAATCATGAAGAAGCTGTTAACTACTTTAATACTGCCTTCCTAAACATCCTGAACTCCTATGCTCCTACTAGAATTATCAGAACCAAATCAAACTTTGCTCCATGGCTGTCCAAAGACACTAGATTCTTGCTTCATGCTAGAGACGAAGCCTGGTCCACCTGGCATAAAACAGGCTTCCTTAAGGCAAGGCAATAATACTTAGAGTTAAGAAACAAAGCAAAGAAAAAAATAAGGATAGACAAAACAGACTTCTACCACTATGCCCAAAGAAAATACAAGAATAAACCAACAAAATTTTGGTCTGCGATAAATAATATCCTTCAACCGGGACAAACTGGAACCCCCAACCCCTCTGATAACAGTGCAACCATAGCTACCCAATTCAATCAATACTTTACTGAATCCCTACTAAAACTCACAAAATCTCAAACCCGTCCATCTTCCTCCATTCCTAACCCTAAAATTTCAACATGTCATAATGGCTTTAACCTTCAGCCTGTCTCCACCACTATGATAAAAAGGCTACTGAGCAAACCAAAACCTACCTGTTTAGCTGCCGACCATTTCCCAGCAGAATTTGTACAAATAGCCGCTGAAGCTATAGCATACCCAGCAGCAATCCTCATCAATAGATCCATCTTCGAAAAAACAGTTTGCAGCATCTGGAAAATTTTGTAGATAATACTTCTTCATAAAGTTGGGAACTAAGAAACTACTGTCCTATTGCTATTCTATCCCCCCCCTCTCCAAAATTCTTGAAAGATGCATACACACCCAACTCATGGAATATCTTCATAATCATAATCTTCTCTCTAACACTCAACATGGATTTAAGCCTTATCACAGCACTACCACAGCCCTCATGGCCTTCACTCACACAGTTAATGAGCACAGGAACAATGGCAAATTCATTACTGCTACCTTTCTAGACCTTTCCAAAGCCTTCGATATGGTGGACCACAGCAAACTCAGTACTACTATGTCAGAACTAAACCTTAATCATTCTTCACTAGAATGGTTCCATGGTTATCTAACTGGATGACAGTAGGCAGTTAAATGGTATCAGGGAATATCTTTCTCCCTGTAACCCTAGGGGCACCACAAGGATCTATCCTAGGTCCTTTGCTATTCTCTATATTCACAAATATCCTCCACTCAACACTAATCCAATATGCAGATGATTCCATGCTCATCTGTGCATCCTTTTCCATCCAGGAATTATACCCACAGACTCAAGAATCATTCCTCTCTGTAGAGAGATGGCTCACCAACTATCAACTTATACTAAACCCTAATAAAACTAATCTGCTTATTTTCCAACCCACTCGTCGCACAGCCACAAGTACCACCTTCAACATCCATTCCCTTAACAAAGCTATTACATCTCCTGTTACACATACAACTTCTAGGCATAGAAATTGATCATAATATGACTTTCAAAGTCCATATCAAAATACAATAAAAAAAGTTCATAAAAAATTAGGAGCACACTACAGAAACAAACGGTTCTTAACAGGTACTACTAGAGCCACCATAGCATGTACCTATCTCATTTCTGCACTCCTATATGCCTCCCCAATTTTCACCAACCTTAGGAATTCCAATTTGAACAAACCAGCAACCTGCTATAATAAGATCGCCAAATTCTCTACCAATAGTCCATACAAAACACATCACTGCATCCCCCTTAAACAACTCAGCTGGCTTGAATTTCCACACCTACTTTACAATCAGCTCCTACTAGCACATACAATCCTTTACCTCCCTCCAAAAAACACCAGCCTTACAAGACTTAATAACTCCATACACAAGCTCTAGGGCCCTGTGGTCCAATAATAAGTTTCTTCTAAATGTAACAAAGCCCAACAATGCTGCTGGTTCCTCCCTTTACTCTCATGCAATAAGTAAACAGTAGAACAAACTACTCTCTGCCATCTCATCTACTCCCTCTATACATGACTAAAAATTAACTTAAAAAACACCTCTCTAACACATGGCTCTGTAACTGTACCTGTCCAGGCTAGCACTGTTCTAAACCTTACACTCCTCAGACGCTGACATCATGTTAACCCAACACTTCCACTTCTCCTCTCTCATCACATCTAATGCTCTCAGTTTATTATGGGATTTATACATGTATTAATAATCTCCAGTAAAACTATGTTCTAATCTGCCTGTCTCAGAGCAACCTTGTAACTGTACTGTAGTCCTACTTACGTAACATCTCGTAATCTTGATGTATACTTCAACTACATATGTACTTAATTCATGTTTATACATTTCTGTACATTGTATTCTATATGTATACTGTTAATGTTAATGTTTACTCTGGAGCTTTATCTCTCGGGCCTCCGCTGAAAAAGGACCTGTGTCCAGTCAGACTTTTCCAGTAAACAAATATAAAATAAATAAAATAAAATATAAGCAGTTCCCAGAAAATAAATAGATGGTAAGGCTATAGTGAAAGAAATGGTGCTACTTTTTTTTCCACAGTTGGAATTCCTTGAGAAAGCCTTATGGACTAGGGTACACATTCATATTTAGCGTAATGCATGAGCTTTGACAGTTTTTATAGTGAAGCAGATGTGAACCTCTGTATCCCACCCTCAAACAGATGGGCTACTGAAACCCTAAAAGGTTTGTTAGTGTGTACTGCATAAAGCTGTAGAACAAGATGGTAAATATTGGGACCAGCTGTTTCACACCTGCTTTTCACTGTAAGACAAGTACTCTGTGTCAACTGGATTTTCTCCCTTTGAGCTATTTTATGGGAAATGACTGTGCAGCTTGCTATACATAACAAGGGAAACACGGGAAGAAGACAAGACTACCTTTAACAGTGTTATAGGCTAGGTTAAGAGCTGTAATATCTGTTGTCAGAGAACACATGGAAAACCATGAGAGGCATAAAAGAAGGTATGTAGTAGAAGTGATTGTACTTGTATTGAGAGACTTTTGGACCGAGTACAAAGTGCTTTTGTCTGTGTCCACTGCTTAGAAAAAAATTCTTGTTACATGCCAAGGGTCTTTTTAAGTGATATAATAAATGAAGTAAATTACAAAGTAAAGTCTAACCAGAAAAAGAAAAGTTGAACAGATGCATCACAGGAACATGTTGAAGC
This sequence comes from Protopterus annectens, assembly GCF_019279795.1. Lineage (NCBI taxonomy): Eukaryota > Metazoa > Chordata > Ceratodontiformes > Protopteridae > Protopterus > Protopterus annectens. Next base: position 547,450,709 of record NC_056742.1, on the reverse strand, counting down.
CATGGGAATAAAAGAGGTCTCTGGTAAGTATATTTGCATAAAATGTTTTAAAAAGGTGAGGCCTAAAGGAAGTATAGGAGAAACATTGTCCATAATCCAGAGACAGGAAGTTAATCAGTAAACAGGAGTTGAGACATGTTCTCCTGACTGCCAGGTAGAACTGATTTCGTTCAGTACAATATTTAGACTATCCCTGATGAAAATAAATGTAAAACTCTGTAAAATACAGAATCCCAGTGGCAGTCTCTGAAAGGGAAATGCAGAAAATCCTTAAGACCGAGATCAGGACTTTGGGATGTAATCTATCCCAGGGAACTACCAAATTGACAATAATCACCTAAGAGCTGACCTTGTTGTTTGAGGTTTAGGAACTTATGTGGACAATGATCTAACCTTTGACCAACATCTGTCCATTCTCTTAAGAAAGCCTTTTATATTGCACAGCTTATAAACAAAGGGATTGTGCCTAGATCTAGGGATGTCATTGTCCACCTTTGCTCAGCCCTCATTAGACCAGTTATTAAGTATAATGCCATCTTTGACATGTCTTTCCAGGCATGCAATAACTGGAATGCCATAAGACATAACTTTACTAAAAGGATATAAGGCTTTAATGTGTCCTACATGGACTGACTCAAAATCCTGTCACTATACTCTGTTTCCTACAGACTATTAAGAGGTGACCTGTGTCTGGCATACAAGGTATCCTCTAACCCAATACTGATGGGCCTACTGCATGTCAACAAGTCAAATGACATCCGAAGTATTCAGTCTAAGATTGTAAACCTCTTCTGCAGCATTGACAGAATGGTTTGGAGGGACAGAGGCTCCCTGTCTACATAAAACAAAGCTGTACGGGTGAGAAACAGAAAATTTACCCCAGGACTAGTCCCTTTATTACTAATGGACAGGGAGGCCATTCAACTGCTTTATCCCATGCATATGTCCCCTCAAATTATCTATGGTATGATATCAGTTATTCTTACTAGGGATAATATATAATTTTGACCATGGGATGGATAAGGCCAATAACACCAAATGGGATAGGTAACATCGAACACTAAAAGGGAGATTGGCTAGGTGAAAAATGGCAGGCAAGGCAGTTAGCCTAGTACTTACCTACAAACCTATAATTAGAGGAATCTGAGTGACAGGAATGGACCTATTATCCTGGTCCCTAAACTAGGTGTGACTAGAAGATTTTTCAGTGGATTTAGAAAAGGAAATAGTGTATCTAGATTTCATTCTTACTTCTTGTCTTTAGTGGACAAATTGATAGAAAAGGCACATAAGGCTAGGTTTGTGTCCATGGACTAGACTAAGGGTTATTGGCAAATCTCTTTAACTCCAACAGCTAAGGAGAAAACAGTATTCTCCTAACCTGATGGCCTTTTTATTAAAAAAATTATGCCATTAGATTGTCTTTGTGTGCAGCAACATTTCAGAGGCATATGGATTGAAATCTTGGATCCAAACACAGAAAATGCAGCACCTTGATTGGAAATTCACATTTCTGTGATCCATGCTGGTCTGTATTCCTTATGAAGTATTACTTTGATAGCTAACCTAACCAATTGTAAATGTGGTATGATTTAAGCCATGTATTTTAGCAATGTGTTTGGAAAGGGGATTGTAAAACCCAGGCAGAAAGTGTAAAGGCTATAATTAATTGACCCATACCCCTCAACAAAAGGCTTGGGATTGTCCATCTACTTCAGTATGTACCTGTCCAAACTGTGTGTGTATACCAAACTTCACTCTACTATGCCCCTTGATTGATAAAAACAAAGGAATGCCCACCCCACCTAAATGTTAGGTGAACAGAAGAGATTGGCCAGAGATTTTAAAAAAAAAACTGAAGAGTATGCTGTGTTCTGAAGACATCCTGTTAGCTCCAGATTTCTTTAACAGTTCATGTTTTCATAGGTACTCACTAGACTATTGATCCATGAGGATCTTTAGAAGTCAAGCCATGCATTCCCATGAAAGTTTTAGCCCTTTTACTTTTAAGCACCAATTATCCAGAGATGAGCCAAACATTTACATGTTGCTGTTGTCCGTGAAGGACAATGGTGCTAAACCAGGGGTAAATTTGCTGTTACTCATCCATTCATCCAGATTGTATTTGAATAGTGTATGTGTACAATGTTTTGTCGAGAGGAAGACAATTCCAAATAAATTGTATTGTTTGTCATACATTTCTGCCCCTCCAACATGTTCTACTTAAGTAGCAAAAGAGATTTAGATCTCTTGAGTGGATGTTTATACACCCATTGGACTTGCAAATGTGCAAGAGGTCTGACAGTATAGGATCTGATGACATTCCTTAGCTGAGGCATAGATTACTCCTCAATAGCCTGTATTACACTGAGAAGCGGGACAAGACTTTGAAATGGTCTGCATAGTTTTTGTGTGTTAGGCCCTTAATTTTCTTAGTAAGAAAGCATTGTGGGCATTCAAGTTGCGTGAAATGTTTGGACAGGTACATACTGAAGGGGAAATTATACTCAATGATTTGCCTGATGAGTGTAGAATACATTGAAATCATCACATCTCTGCACCTGGATACCATACCTTTAGTAAGAAGATTTGCAGTGAAAACACACTTTCTTGCAGTAGTGGACACATGGTTGGTAATCAAAGGCAGTTCCGTTTCAGCATAGGTTCCCAGGTCCCTAACTATTAGATTAGTTTTCCGGGGGATGTTCATAGGATCATACTTTGTATACTAGTCTAATAACAACGAGGGCTTTTTCCAGCCTGGCCATGCTTCCCAAATGTATCCATAAAGATTATCTTAAGTGGTATATTTTAAGGGAAATATGTAAGCAAGGGCATGGGTGAGCAAGCATTAGAGACATAGCAGCCAGACCAGAACTGAATTTATGATTTAGCATTCACTGGTCCAGGTTACACTTGAATAGGGTTAAGGATGAACTCTACTTTACCTGGGTAGAAAGCCTGCTCCAAAGAAGGGGTATAGTCTGAGACATGTAGCTGTTCCTCCAACAAATCCTATTAATTTTGTAAGCAAAGCCTAAGTCTCTGGATCAGGTAGTTTGATGCTTTTTGTTTTGTGAATATGCAAAAGGTCCATTAGAGTGGAATCTAAGGAAGCCCTGTATGTCACTCATAGATTAACACTCAAAAGGCTGTAGGAGACAGAGTATAGAGATAGGGCTTTGAGGCAATCTGCATAAGACATGTTGCTTATTCCCTATATTCTTTTTGTGAGAAACCTCTGCGGATGTTTCAATTGAAGCATGTGCTTGGTCAGATACATTCCAAAGGAGGCATTGTATTCAGTAATGGGTCTGATGAGGGCTACATACAGGGGAGCAATGCCTTCCTTGGCTCTAGTTGCCATACCCTTGCTTATAAGTTGAGCAACATGGAATGATTTCCTTACTGCCTTAGACATGTTGAATGAAAGCCAGTTTATTGTCTGCACATGTCCCCAAATCTCTGACTACTGGGTCCACTCTTAGGGGGTGCTTAATCCAATGAGGTAGTTTCCTGGGGTAGCCAACTTACCAAAGGGTACTATTATGTATTTCTTGGCACTGAGTTTTAAATTGTTGTTCTGGCACCAGTTATTTGTCTATATTAACCCTTTTTGGAGGATATTGGTGCCATGGGAGGATTATGTAACTGCTCCAACTTTGCAATCATCAGTAAACGTGGTCAGCCAGAGGCCCTTGTCTTTGAGCAAGACTTCTGAGATGTATATGCGAAAAAGGAGTGAACTCAACACAGAGACCATCTTTTGGGAGGAGGACTCCCCTTATCCTAACTTCCTGGGTCCTATCTGAAATCCAACTGGTTATCAAGCATGTAAAATAGTGATTAATGCTCACTTTTGTAAGTTTGGTTACAATGCCCAAGTTGGGTATAGTATCAAATGGGTCTATGTCAAACAATGAAAAATCAAACTATCGAACGCTCACATGAGCGAATAATCAGGAACTCGAAATGGCTATTGTGGGGAGCTGCGCCACCCCTCCAAATATATATTCCTACTCCGAGATCGCACTACAGTGAGGAAAGGGCAAATATTCCGATCTTCCCTGTATTGCGATCCCAAAAAAATCAATATTGAATTCCTGATTTTTCCTTCATCTGTGTGCCCGACATGTTGCGTTTTCTTCATTCTAAAATAGACCCTATCAAATGCCTTGGTCAATGTAGGTAGTATGCACTGTTTTGTCCTCATCCATTGCTTTGATGACCTTCTCAAAGATGTCCACTAGGCCAAGTAGGCATGATCTGCCCTTGATGAAACCAAACTGGAATGAATCCAATGTTTGAAGGTGTCATGTCATTATTTATTATTTACATGATAATTCCTTCATAACTGCGGTGGTGGTGCTGCGGTAGCGCTGTCGCCTGACAGTAAGACGTTGTCCCGTTTGATTCTCAGCTAGAGCGTCTTCTGTCTGGAGACATGCATGAATGGGCGTACCTTCGTTGAAGGTTGTGCGTCAGGGCTGGCAACTCGGCACATAAAAATCTACTGCCAATCATTAGCGGACCAGAGTTCCGCTGTGGTGACCCCTAACTGGGAAAAGCCGAAAGACACAACAACATGATAATTCCTTCCATGGCTTTGCATATAAAACTAATCAGGGTTATGTTGTCAGTGTGATAGTTGCAAGGAATTTCTTGCTTGCACAAGGATATTGTTATGCAACTCTGCCTCTGTCTCTCTTTTTTTTGTATATTAACACCTTGAATTTAACAGCAATCTATGCAATGGTAAATAAGGTTGAATAAAACATACAAATAGAATAAAAATAAATACTTGATGCATTCTTAATGCACATTGTGGAGCTACAGAAAAAGAAAACTAACTTATTGAACTTTGTACTCAGAAACACTCCAGTATTCTCATAGTAATAGCTTGTGACCACATAATTAACTTGTAATAGATTTAATTAAAATCTCAGAAATCTGTTTTGGTAACATTTTTACAATACACAAGCACAAATGACAAGATACTGTTATACATTTCTTGGCGTTCAGCTTTAGTTCATGGTTGTGACACCAGCTCTTGGTTTGGGAAAGACACTTTTGGAGGATTTTGATGTCCTCTGGGGAGTTTATGATGGTACCAGGTTTTCAGTCATCTGCAGACTTGTCCAGCCATAAATCCTTATTAGTTGCTTTGAACTCTGAGAAGTAAATGCCAAAGAGGAATGGCCCAAGGACTGATCCCTGGGGTACATTGCTAATGACACGTCTTTTGGAGAATTAAGACAGACCACCCGAATTTCCTGAGTTCCATTAATACACCAGTTTGTTATGCAACGATTTGCACAGGGATTAACATTAAGCTAGTTTACCTGAGTGTTGGATGGTGTCAGATGCCATTGATAGTTCTAGATATGCACTGTGTACCGATTTGCCGTCATCCATTGCTTCAGTAACCTTCTTAAAGAATTTAGCCAGGTTAAGTAAGCAGTATCTGTCTTTAACAAATTGAAACTGGCTTGAATTTAGAGTTTGTAGGTTACATATGTCCTTATTTGTTAATTCCTTAGGGAACCTTCCCATAGCCTTACAGATGAGGCTAGTCAGACTTTTTGGGTCTATAATTTCACAGGTCTGTTGATGCTCCACTGTTGTGCGAGGGGATGACAGTTGCTGTCCTATGTTCATTCAGCACAAATCCTGTTCAGAGTCTGACATTGAATCACTTGTAAAGAGCCTGACAGGTACTGTTTCAGACTGGCCAGTAAGCAGCCTGGTATGTTATCTGGACCCATAGAAGCAGTGTTCTAGTCCTTGGATAGTGCCTTGAGAACTTGTACGTGGGAGGGTTGAGGGGGAAGTATAGACATGGTTATGAGATCATGAAATGTAGGAAAGGAGACATGAGTGAGGTTAAAGCTAAATTTAACTGCTAGCAGATTGGCTATGTCCACTGGTTCTGAATATGTGATATAATTTACTATTAACTCTTGTGGTTGTTCTTTGCCTGAGTAGAAATTTTTGCCTCATATGTGGCTTTGGTTTATTTTGATCAGGATTCATAGTTCCCTGTTAAGTTTAGCTTTTTTGTATCTTCAGAATTACATTTATTTTTACATGTGATGAGTTATTATTATTATTATTATTATTATACTTGTTTATATGTGGGTTCTAACATAGGGGTTTATTTTTGAATTTGGCATTGTGTTTATCTTTACTTCAGAGGAAGATAGATGCATCTCTGCAGCTATTGACACAGATATAGAATTTGGCTGTAAAGGCTTCTGTGTAAGCAGTGGTGTCATCAGGTTTGGAGGGGATGTTAAATTTAACCAGGTCATCACTCAGTTTCAATAGATTATCCTTGGCATAACCTCTGAATACTGAGGTATTGAGTAGTGTTTCTGGCTTCAGTATTAAGGTGAATGTGACTGAAGTCTTCTAGTAGAATGGTGTTTTACTTAATGTATAAGGATTCCATACTAGTTAGTTAGGAGTTATGGGCTGAGGGGAGACATAGAGGGGTTCCTGTAGTTAGCCATGATGTGTTAAGGGGTTCCTGTAGTTAGCCATAATGTGATAAGGGGTTCCTGTAGTTAGCCATAATGTGATAAGGGGTATTTATTTATTCTTATTGGTAAGAAGTACAAGATTGTTATCATGTAATTAGTTTAAATAATATAATGCCAGCTTTATAGATTTGTACTAAGCTAACTGCCCTTGCGAGCCACTTTAAGCCTAGCCAATTATCCCTTGTGAGACTCAAACCCTGCCATTAGGCCACCCTCCCAACCTGTTTTCATTTAGTACAGTGGGTCAGAATGTATGGAAAGCATTGAAACTGAGGGGTTGCGCTCAATAGTCTTGAACCATTTCCCTGTAATGATACAAATTTCCATGTTTTCCAGGGTAAGGAAATAACAGATTTATTTTGTTAAGGCTCCTAGCAGCAATATGTCTGTATTGTCTCCATTCCGTTTATGTTAGAAGCTTTATAGGGCTGATTGTAAAAAGCCATTATGGTGTGGATAAAGTTTTTGCAGTATACGAAAGCATTGGGGGAGAGGTGCAGGTCATCCTTTGCAAAGCGGTTAAGATTATTTACGATCTCCTGTTATGCTGATAGATATTTGACCCCCTTTGAATAACACCAGAAGCCAATCAAATTGTTGAAGTAAATAATCTTTTGTTCATATTTCAGATTCGTTCTTGATGATGGCAAAATGCTGCTCAAGGCTAGGTTCAAAGTTCATACCTGCCTTGGACATGTATTTCAAGAGCTCTATCATGTTTTTTTTCATATAAGCCATGGAGGTACAGCTCAAGTTATTTACACTAATTTGTGCTATGACTGTGTCATATGTGTGCTTCTGGTTTAAGGACTTGGGTGCCTGCTTAATGTGGTGAATCCTAGCACCTCATAGTCAACTTCCTGCAATGTTTTCTTGCACAGCCTGATGAGTGGTGCATCATTGTGTCTCACTGTGCAGTCACTTATGATTAGGATGCTGGACTGTGTTGAGGCTTGCTCTATGAGCTTTTGTATTGACACACTGTGATTCTTTCATGTTTTTCAAGCTGCGTGCTGCCTATGTTGTGTGTTTGTGAGGTTCCTGAGTGTAACCGCTTATGAGGTTACATTTAAGAGACTTCTGTGGTTTAGGTTGATTATGTTTAGGCACCTAGATATATGTAGGTCTGTGTGTTTGGTCTGATCTGTTAATGATAGGTTTGTTGTGGTATTGTATGGTAATGACAACCTGCTATTATATGTAGTGTCCTTGTGTGAGGGTTTTACCTCCAACAGCATTAAATAACTACATTTCTCACGTAGGTTCATAGGTTGGTACTAGGCTATCGGCCCTAGGGCCTATACAAGCCTAGCCATAACATTTCCCTGGCTATTTTTTCCCAGAATATTTACTTCCCTGGTCCCCTGTCTAGCAAGGGTGACTGATGTGATCCCCAGGGTAAATTTCCTATCTCCCATCCAGTTGTCAAGGTTCCTTTTGAAGAGGGCCAAAGAGGTGCTCAGTTTGACATGTATGGGCAGTCTATTCCAGAGTATGGGGAGTCTCTGGGTCAGGAACATATCTCTCCAGCATGTTTTGTTCATTGTGATGACCACGTTTAGATCATTGGAGCATGTGGCTCTGAGGGATTGGGATTTCTTTAAGTGTAGCATGTCCAACAGCACTAGGTTTGACATGGCCTTGTATGTTAAGCAGAGATCGCCTCTGAGTAGGCGATATGTGACAGAGTATAGATGGAGTTTTTTTAGACGGTCAGCATAGGGCATCTTCTTTAGGCATGTGATTCTTTTAGTGAGGTATTTCTGTGGCCTTTCCAGTTGTTGCAGGTGTCTTGTGAGGTACATACCAAATGGGGCATTGTACTCTATAATGGGTCTAATGAGGGATAAGTACAGTGGGACAATGATTTCCTTTTTTCTGGATAAGAAGCCCTTAGTGATGAGGTGTGCCACATAGAAGGATTTCCTGACTGTTGTGGCTATGTGGTTATCGAAGGTGAGACCACTGTCCACCTGTGTCCCTAAGTCCCTTATCACACTTTCAGTGTTTAGTGTACTGCCACTTATGTGGCAATTCATGGGTACTTTTTTTTTACCAAAGGGGATAATTATACACATCTTGGCATTGAGCTTGAGCCCATGGCTCAGGCACCAAGCATCTGTTTCTATAAGGCCCTTTTGTAGAATAGCCACATCATTTTGGAATTCAATAATGGCTCCCAGTTTGCAGTCATCTGCGAACTTTGTTAGCCAGAGTCACTTAGTGCTGGCCTGTACTTCAGAGAAGTAGATGCCAAACAAGAGCGGTCCCAGGACTGAACCCTGAGGTACTCTGCTTGTCACTTGTCTGGAGCTGGATTTTGAGTCGGTTACTTTTACAGTGTGGGTTCTTTCAGTAAACCAGTTGGCAACCCATTGAGTGACATAGGGATTAATGCCCAGCTTAGTAAGTTTATCTATGATTCCAGAGTGGGGGATGTTGTCGAACGCCTTGCCGGGGTCCAGATAGGCTGTGTGGACTGCCTTACCCTCGTCCATGGCTCTGGAGACTGATTCAAAGAAGTCAATCAGGTTGAGGAGACAAGATCGGCCTTTTATGAAGCCAAACTGGGTGGGGTCCAGTGTTTGAAGGTTGCCAATGTCTTTGTTTATAAATTCCATGATAATGCGTTCCATGGCTTTGCAGATCAGGCTCATCAGACTGATGGGACGCTAGTTCCTGGGATCCAAGGTGGATTACCCCTTGTGGAGTGGGATAACTGTAGCTGTGCGCCACTCATTGGGCACGAAGCCTAAGGTGAGGCTATGATTAAACATGACACTTAGGTGAGGTGCCAGTTCATTTTGTAGTTCATGTAGTACACAGCCCAGGATGTCATCTGGTCCCATGGATGCTGTATTCTTAGCTTTGGAGAGTGCATTTTTTTACCTATGTGGCCATGATTACTGGAATTTGGCAATCTTTTGATATTGAGATGGACCCTTTAGGGGGTGAGAGGGGGGTGAAAGTTGGCACTGAATCCATCTGCCAGGATATTAGCAATATCCTTGGGATCAGTATATTTGATGTCATTCTGTTGTAGCTCAGAGCAGATCTGAGCATTGCATTTTAGATTCTTGACATAACTATAGAATGCCTTGTGTTTGTCCTTGGAACCTTTGGCAATTTTATTTTCATAACTAGCTTTGGAGGATTTTATGAGGGATCTCAGCTTCTTACTGAGGCTGGTAAGGGAGTTTTTTGCAACCTGGGATTTTCCTCTTTTCTGCAACAGTTTCTTCCTTATGTTCTATAGTTTGTTTATGGCAGGGGACCACCAGATTGGCTTCCTTTTTTTGGAGGAGACCATCTTGGTTCTGTTTGGAATGGCATAATTCATGCACGAGTGGATGTGCTCGTACAGTGCCTTATTGTAGGATTCAGTGCTCATACAGTGCCTTAGTGTAGGACTTAGCAGTCAAACTTTCAGTTCCCGTCTGCATGGGTATCATGAAGTTTGTCAATTCTAACTTTGCAAGCTTGTTTCATTAGTAGGCGGTTGTCAGTAGACATGAGACAATTGCTTTGTTGTCTCAATATGCCCATTTCAATCAAGCTGAGAAAGCTGGAAAGAATAAATCCATGGTTCTGGGTGATTATTTATGTGGGATTAGGGGGGGGGGGGGCAGTGCTTCTGAGGTTTGCAGTTGATTACTGCAGGTGCTGTATGTCCAGTACTGGAGATAGTTCTAGTCATAACACACCTGCATGCAGCCAGGAATCAATAATCATTAGCTTCTTCTCTCACCAGAAACAAATAGTAGCATTTATTCCAGCTGCTGTCTTAGAAGTAGCAATATTAATCCAGATGTTGCTATTTCACTCTGCTCATAGATGCCTCTAAAGTGTGTGTATATATATGTATGTATGCAAGTATGTCCTTTGTTTACCAGGTAAAGTAGCTGGTTCTAAACACAAACAATTTGAACATTTATGGTCATGACCTAAGCCAACTAGCAACATCCGACATGTAGTAGTGTGTACATAAACAAGAACAAATGTATGCTCATGTGAACAAGATGCATACATTGTCACTAGCTCAGCATTTCATTTACCCTAAACAAGTATGCATTGCTTAATAAATCTGAACAATTTATTTATTTTATTTTATTTTATTTATTTTACATTTGTTGACCGGGCTAGTCTAGCTGGATATATTTCCATTTTCAGTAGAGGCCCGAGGAGAAAAGCTCCATAGAAGTAAAAAATGTATACATACATAAAAATCAACATAGATAACAATAAGCCTTTTAGAAAACAGTTTAGTAAAAAACAGCAAAATCTTCAAAAATCTTCTAAATAGTTAGTATAATATTAATTAATTACTACCACACACAGAGAAATTCCAAATAACATCATACAGGAAATAAAAATACTTGGAGATAAGGATACAAAGATAATAAGTAATGAAAGTGGAACAATAAGAGTGGGGTAGGGAGAAAAGGATTAGAGGTGGAGAAAGCAGGTTAAGAAAGTTAACAGGGAAAGAAGCAGGGAGAGGATGAAAAGGGAGAAGAGAAAAGCTAAGTGGAGAAAAGAGTAAAAAAAGAATAAGAGAGATAGTTTAAGATAAGTAGTAATAGTGGAAGGTTAATCAGGTTTACAACAGGAACACAGCCAGTGATTTTGGAAGTGTCGTGTAATGTTTTGTTTGAAAAGAGGCAGAGAGGAAATCATTGTTATGTTAGTAGGTAACAAATTCCATTTAGTACCAACAGAATTGGTGAATAGGGAGTTACCAGCAGTGTTATTAGATTTTATAGAAGTAGTCAAGAGTTTACTCGAAGAGCGGAGAGAGTTAAGATTGCTATAGGGGATTATGAGTTGGGAGAGTACAGGAGTGTTTTTTGGTTGGTACAGTATTTTATGGGCCAGAATGAGTTGATGGATAGTGAGATAGTTTTGAATTTCAAGCCAGCCTAGTTGTTTCAGGTTAAGACAATGATGGGTTCTGTAGGGGTTACCAGTAGTTAAGCAATGCTATTGTAGCAGGTAGCTAATTTGTTAAGGTTGTTTTTCTTGAGGTTGGTAAAGATGGGTGAGGCATAAAGAAGAGTAGAAATAAGATGGGAGAGAGCGATCCTAGTTCTAGTAGCTGGTGTAAGAAATGGTCTAATTCGATACAAGGATCCTATTTTTCTGTTGACTAGTTTTATAGAGTTGTTAATATGTTGGTCAAAAGAGAGATTATTATCAATGGTAATACCTAACAGTTTAGTTGTAGAGTCAGGTGAGATGACAGTAGCGCTGTTAGAGGAGATATTAAAGTTTAAGGGGGAGGTCCTGGAAGTGGGGGTAAAGAGAAGAAGTTTAGTTTTTTTGGCATTTAGTAAGAGGAGACGACTGGAGAACCATGTTTCCACAGTATTAAAGACATTTTGGGTAAGAGAGATCAGTTCTGAAGTGGAAGATGCTGAGCAGATGAGTGTAGAATCATCAGCATATTGAATGCATGTAGCTTGAGGGATTATTGTTTGAAGATCATTAATGAAGAGGGAAAAAAGAAGTGGGCCAAGGATAGAGCCTTGAGGAACTCCGATGGAAACAGGCAAGTAAGAGGAAATGTGGTTATCCCATAGAACTGCCTGTTTTCTATTTGTGAGATAGGAATTAAACCATGTAATGGCTGAGGAATCAAAAGAGAGAGATTCAAGAGTCTTAAGTAATAAAGCGTGGTCGACCATATCAAATGCTTTAGAGAGGTCAATAAAGAGGGCAGAAGAGAGTAAGTTGTTGTTACGGTTCTGATTAATAGTGTCTACAAAGGAAAGCAAGGCAGTTGTAGTACTGTGATGTGGTCTAAAACCATGTTGACAGTCTGCTATAATATTGTGGAGAGAGAGATATTGTACAAGTTGATGATGAATACATTTTTCCAGAATTTTTGCCAAGGGTGAGAGGAGAGCAATAGGTCTATAATTTGAATAGTCAGTGGAATTTCCACCTTTATGAAGTGGGATGATATGAGAGGCTTTCCAGATATCAGGGATGATTTCTTCTTTGATGGTCCTATTTATAAGAATAGATATAGGATATCACGATGACTTTGGCAGCCTTTTGAAGAAATAGTGAAGGGAGCTTGTCAGCAGAGGGGGTGCAAGGTTTTAGTTTGAGAAGGAGTCTATAAATGTAAGTTGTAGAGATAGGTTGTAGAGAGAATTTAAAGGAAGAGTTAGTTATGTTGCTTGGTAGGCAGAAGTTGTTGGCATTTAGCTGTTTAGCTAGAGCTTGTATAGTTTCAGTGAAGAAAGAGTTAAAAGCATCTGCAGTTTGTTGAGGGGAGTCAGGGTCAGCATTAATTGGGGAAGGTGTTTTAGAGGTTCCTGGGGAGAGGAGCTTATTGACTGAGGACCAGAAGAGTTTAGAATTATTTAGATGATTTTGCTGTAGTTCAAGGTAGAATTTCTTTTTGTCAGATATTACTGCCTTTTTAGTTAAATTTCTAAGCTGACGGAAGTGTAGAAAGTCGGATAGCAAATAAGAAATACATTTACTGAGAAATATAACAAAATGAAAAGTACTCATGAATGATGAAGACAATTATCCCGTAATATATCCCATAATACAAAACAATATTTATAGAATTTCAAAAGTGTATTATTCACAAAAAATGACAAAGCTATTTTTAGTCCTTAAAAAATATATATATAGAAAGAGAGTAGAATATTTGCTGATGTGTCTTAACCTTAACTCTTTACCAGAGTGAATTTGCTATCCAACAAAGGAAAACTTGATAAAGACTGTTGGACCAGTGGAGTTTGCCATTGCTGTGTGTAAAACTGTTGAGAATCTTCCGTACTTCTGGAATTGTTACCACTCCTGCTGTAAATGTGCTTAAGGAAAATACTTTCCAGCTTTGGACATTTTGGGGCCATCTTTGACGGACTCTTTGTGTTGACTCTTATATGGAAATTAAAGTCATCCTGAACTACTGTTTTACACAAAGCTGTAAGCACTGTTTCAAAGTCGAACAAAGACGAAAAGCACTTAACATTATCAACGTGTGTGTCTTCTTTTTATTCTGCCCAGTCATTTTGTTATCCAGTTTGTTCGTGTCAGTGTTAGCATTTTTACCAGTTGGTTATGGCTTCTGGAGCAGAATTAGAAGATATTGGCACACCGTTTGGAAGTACTCCTGTGATTTTGAAAAACGGTAATGAACACAATGGGTTACCACCACCTATTGCCTCAGTTGGAGACAATTCAAACTTTGAGTGCGTTATTACATGCTTGGACCAACTGCTTACTCGCTTGGATACATTGGAACGCTGGTTTGACGCTGAGAAAGCACAGCTTCCGGTTTTCCCTAGCACAACGAGAGTGAATAGTACAAATGGAGGTAACCACGATATGAACCGTGGGGCTTTAATGAATGAAACAACTTCCAGTCTACCTTGTGGGCAGAGGAGCATTCTAGCCAGTGTCAGAGAGGTTTTATCTCCTGTTTCATCATCTATACGGACTGAGAACAATGGTGTTCGTTGTGACAACAATGATAAGATTAATGGTAATGCGAATGACCTTAACAGGGTGAACACAAATGCAAGAGCCTCATACACGGACATTGTTCTATCCAATACTTCAACGACAGGTAACAATTTTAATATCAATACCTGGTTGTCTGACACCTCGTTTTTTAGCGCTAATAGTAATAATATGCGCGCTAATACAAGCTTTGGTCCTGAAGTGCTTAACATTTCCGTGAATTTAAAAGAACTTGACAAATTGTTAGTTAAATTGAAGAAAACTCAACTTGAGGTTTCTTATTTCACTGAATGCATCAAGAACAAGATAGCGCCCAAAGGGTTAAGGCGGTGGCAATACCCAACGGGCCTGGTGGCGAACTCTCAATTCCACTTAGAAATTATAGCCTTGTTTGATCGTCAAGGCTTGGAATTGATTGATCTTATGTGTAAACACTATCGGGTGGCTGTTGACGACCTTACAGTACAGGTGTGTGATCTAGACAAGAAAGTTAAGTTTGACAATGAATTCTCCCGTTATAAATACGAGTATAATCGTATTTTTTCAAGTATTGATGCTTATCTTAATAAACTAAAGACTAATAAAGTTAGAAAGTTGGACAGAGACTTGAAAGCTTATAACAAGGGGCAGGCTTACCCGCAACCCCCCGTATCCCAAACTTGGCAAGGTGGAAAACATCAAGGTTTTTCTAATTTTAACAAAAGTAAAAATTCAGTGCCTGTCGAGAACCAACAGGAAGCTGAGCAGTTTCCATTAAATGGGCCATCTCAGGATGGTTCATTTCAACCTTCATTTAACAGTAATGATTCAGTGCAACATGACAACAACTCTGGCCACTATAATTTGAGATCCAATAACCCTAATGTTTTAGGGGCAAGACAGAAACAACCAACTGGATATATGAATCAAAAGAGAAAACAGAAGAACAACTAAGCAATGATTTTGCCAACACTTCTGTTGAGGTTCAAGGTTCATACCTGCCTTGGACATGTATTTCAAGAGCTCTATCATGTCTTTTTTCATATAAGCCATGGAGGTACAGCTCAAGTCATTTACACTAATTTGTGCTATGACTGTGTCATATGTATACTTCTGGTTTAAGGACTTGAGTGCCTGCTTAATGTGGTGAATCCTAGCACCTCATAGTCAACTTCCTGCAATGTTTTCTTGCACAGCCTGATGAGTGGTGCATCATTGTGTCTCACTGTGCAGTCACTTATGATTAGGATGCTGGACTGTGTTGAGGCTTGCTCTATGAGCTTTTGTATTGACACACTGTGATTATTTCATGTTTTTCAAGCTGCGTGCTGCCTATGTTGTGTGTTTGTGAGGTTCCTGAGTGTAAGCGCTTATGAGGTTACATTTAAGAGACTTCTGTGGTTTAGGTTGGTTACGTTTAGGCACCTAGATATATGTAGGTCTATGTGTTTGGTCTGATCTGTTAATGATAGGTTTGTTGTGGTATTGTATGGTAATGACAACCTGCTATTATATGTAGTGTCCTTGTGTGAGGGTTTTACCTCCAACAGCATTAAATAACTACATTTCTCATGTAGGTTCATAGGTTCATAGGTTGGTACTAGGCTATCGGCCCTAGGGCCTATACAAGCCTAGCCATAACATTTCCCTGGCTATGTTTTCCCAGAATATTTACTTCCCTGGTCCCCTGTCTAGCAAGGGTGACTGATGTGATCCCCAGGGTAAATTTCCTATCTCCCATCCAGTCGTCAAGGTTCCTTTTGAAGAGGGCCAAAGAGATGCTCAGTTTGACATGTATGGGCAGTCTATTCCAGAGTATGGTGAGTCTCTGGTTCAGGAACATATCTCTCCAGCATGTTTTGTTCATTGTGATGACCACGTTTAGATCATTGGAGCATGTGGCTCTGAGGGATTGGGATTTCTTTAAGTGTAGCATGTCCAACAGCACTAGGTTTGACATGGCCTTGTATGTTAAGCAGAGATCGCCTCTGAGTAGGCGATATGCGACAGAGTATAGATGGAGTTTTTTTAGACGGTCAGCATAGGGCATCTGCTTTAGGCATGTGATTCTTTTAGTGAGGTATTTCTGTGGCCTTTCCAGTTGTTGCAGGTGTCTTGTGAGGTACATACCAAATGGGGCATTGTACTCTATAATGGGTCTAATGAGGGATAAGTACAGTGGGACAATGACCTCCTTTTTTCTGGATGAGAAGCCCTTAGTGATGAGGTGTGCCACATAGAAGGATTTCCTGACTGTTGTGGCTATGTGGTTATCGAAGGTGAGACCACTGTCCACCTGTGTCCCTAAGTCCCTTATCACACTTTCGGTGTTTAGTGTACTGCCACTTATGTGGCAATTCATGGGTACTTGTTTTTTCCCAAAGGGGATAATTATACGTATCTTGGCATTGAGCTTGAGCCCATGGCTCAGGCACCAAGCATCTGTTTCTATAAGGCCCTTTTGTAGAATAGCCACATCATTTTGGAATTCAATAATGGCTCCCAGTTTGCAGTCATCTGTGAACTTTGTTAGCCAGAGTCACTTAGTGATGGCCTGTACTTCAGAGAAGTAGATGCCAAACAAGAGCGGTCCCAGGACTGAACCCTGAGGTACTCCACTTGTCACTTGTCTGGAGCTGGATTTTGAGTCGGTTAGTTTTACAGTGTGGGTTCTTTCAGTAAACCAGTTGGCAACCCATTGAGTGACATAGGGATTAATGCCCAGCTTAGTAAGTTTATCTATGATTCCAGAGTGGGGGATGTTGTCGAACGCCTTGCCGGGGTCCAGATAGGCTGTGTGGACTGCCTTACCCTCATCCATGGCTCTGGAGACTGAATCAAAGAAGTCAATCAGGTTGAGGAGACAAGATCGGCCTTTTATGAAGCCAAACTGGGTGGGGTCCAGTGTTTGTAGGTTGCCAATGTCTTTATTTATAAATTCCATGATAATGCGTTCCATGGCTTTGCAGATCAGGCTCGTCAGACTGATGGGATGCTAGTTCCTGAGATCCAAGGTGGATTACCGCTTGTGGAGTGGGATAACTGTAGCTGTGCGCCACTCATTGGGCACGAAGCCTAAGGTGAGGCTATGATTAAACATGACACTTAGGTGAGGTGCCAGTTCATTTTGTAGTTCATGTAGTACACAGCCCAGGATGTCATCTGGTCCCATGGATGCTGTATTCTTAGCTTTGGAGAGTGCATTTTTTTACTTATGTGGCCATGATTACTGGAATTTGGCATTTTTTTGATATTGAGATGGACCCTTTAGGGGGTGAGAGGGGGGTGAAGTTGGCACTGAATCCATCTGCCAGGATATTAGCAATATCCTTGGGATCAGTATATTTGATGTCATTCTGTTGTAGCTCAGAGCAGATCTGAGCATTGCATTTTAGATTCTTGACATAACTATAGAATGCCTTGTGTTTGTCCTTGGAACCTTTGGCAATTTTATTTTCATAACTAGCTTAGGAGGATTTTATGAGGGATCTCAGCTTCTTACTGAGGCTGGTAAGGGAGTTTTTTGCAACCTGGGATTTTCCTCTTTTCTGCAACAGTTTCTTCCTTATGTTTTATAGTTTGTTTATGGCAGGGGACCACCAGATTGGCTTCCTTTTTTTGGAGGAGACCATCTTGGTTCTGGTTGGAATGGCATAATTCATGCACGAGTGGATGTGCTCGTACAGTGCCTTATTGTAGGATTCAGTGCTCATACAGTGCCTTAGTGTAGGACTCAGAAGTAAAACTTTCAGTTCTCGTCTGCATGGGTATCATGAAGTTTGTCAATTCTGACTTTGCAAGCTTGTTTCATTAGTAGGCGGTTGTCAGTAGACATGAGACAATCGCTTTGTTGTCTCAATATGCCCATTTCAATCAAGCTGAGAAAGCTGGAAAGAATAAATCCATGGTTCTGGGTGATTATTTATGTGGGATTAAGGGGGGGGGGGGGCAGTGCTTCTGAGGTTTGCAGTTGATTACTGCAGGTGCTGTATGTCCAGTACTGGAGATAGTTCTAGTCATAACACACCTGCATGCAGCTAGGAATCAATAATCATTAGCTTCTTCTCTCACCAGAAACAAATAGTAGCATTTATTCCAGCTGCTATCTTAGAAGTAGCAGTATTAATCCAGATGTTGCTATTTCACTCTGCTCATAGATGCCTCTAAAGTGTGTGTATATATGTATGTATGCAAGTATGTCCTTTGTTTACCAGGTAAAGTAGCTGGTTCTAAACACAAACAATTTGAACATTTATGGTCATGACCTAAGCCAACTAGCAACATCCGACATGTAGCAGTGTGTACATAAACAAGAACAAATGTATGCTCATGTGAACAAGATGCATACATTGTCACTAGCTCAGCATTTCATTTACCCTAAACAAGTATGCATTGCTTAATAAATCTGAACGATAAGAAATACATTTACTGAGAAATATAACAAAATGAAAAGTACTCATGAATGATGAAGACAATTATCCCATAATATATCCCATAATACAAAACAATATTTACAGAATTTCAAAAGTGTATTATTCACAAAAAATGACAAAGCTATTTTTAGTCCTTAAAAAATATATATATAGAAAGAGAGTAGAATATTTGCTGATGTGTCTTAACCTTAACTCTTTACCAGAGTGAATTTGCTATCCAACAAAGGAAAACTTGATAAAGACTGTTGGACCAGTGGAGTTTGCCATTGCTGTGTCTAAAGCTGTTGAGAATCTTCCGTACTTCTGGAATTGTTACCACTCCTGCTGTAAATGTGCTTAAGGAAAATACTTTCCAGCTTTGGACATTTTGGGGCCATCTTTGGCGGACTCTTTGTGTCGACTGTTATATGGAAATTACTACTGGCATGTTTTACACAAAGCTGTAAGCACTGTTTCAAAGTCAGCATTTAACTTTTCTGTTTTGCCAAAAGAGTATTTTTTAAATTTCTCTTGTAAATAAATCCTTGCTGAACCTTAAAAAAATTGAGCATTTCTGTGAGCACTATAGTCTTAAAACAGGCTTTGTGCCACGTGAATGGAGGACTGTGACAGTCCTCCCCCTTCATAAGGGAGGACCTTCAAGCAGATCCTGGAAACTACAAACCCATTAGTCTGACTAGTCTTATTTGCAAAGTCATGCAAAGAATTATAATAAAAATTATCAGCAAGGGCATAGGAGACCTAAAGACACTGAATCCATACCAGTTTTACTTTGTCAAAGGAAAGTATGCTTACTGATTCTGGTGGACTTTGAAAAGGTCACTAAGGCAACGGCTGAAATGAAAACTGTGCATAATGCCTACCTAGATCTAGTTAAAGTATTTGATACAATAGCCTACTCAGGCATTGTCAACAAACAAACCGAACTAGGTATAAACCTCTTTTTAACATGCTAGATAGCTAGCTCACTCTGATAGGATCCAGGAGGTTAAAATTGGTGAGCCACCTCCACAAAGAGTCTGGTCATCAACAGAGTTCCTCAGGGCTCTCTGCTGGGCCCACTTCTCCTTGGCATCTACTTCTCTGATGTAAAAGTCAATGTCAAAGGCCTTTGGCTAACCAACTTTGCAGATGATTGCAAACTGGGAGCAGTCATTGAATCCCCCCAAGATGCAAACGCCCTTCAGTAAGGTCTAATACAAACAGACACTTGGCACCGATGCCATGGCTTAAAATCCAGTACCAAGAAATGCACTATAGTACCTTTTGGGAAGTCTACCACCCCAGGTAACTATGTCATCAATAAGACACCTTTAAAAGTTGATTCACTAGTCAGGGATCTGGGAACTCATGTAGATGGTAATCTAGCCTTTGATCAACATGTGTCCAGGGTACTAAGAAAATCGTTCTATGGATAAGCAAGGGCATGGCATTTGGATCCAGAGAGGTCATCATACTACTGTACTTAGCCCTTGTCAGACCCATCATAGAGTATAATGACTCCTTTGGTATGTACCTGACCAGACACATGCAGCAACTGGAATGTCCACAAAGGTTCCATACAAAAAGAATACAGGAAGTAAACACAACATACTGCACTGATTGCCTTTACTTGGTATCATACAGTCTTCTGAGAGGTGATCCTTGCCTGGCATACAAGGCAACCCTGGACCATGTTTTGATGAACCTTTTGGACATCTGCAAAACAAACATCATCAGAAGTACTAGATTAATAGAGTAAATTTTGCTTGCAACATAAATAGGACATGTTGGAGAGACAGGTATGCTTTTCAGAGAATTCCCATTCTCTGGAACAGGCTCCCATGTGAAGCAGAATTCCTCTCTGTTTAACTGTGACTTGGACCAATGGATGGGTAATAAGAAATTCACCCCTGGTCTGGCTCCTATGTCTCTGATGGACAGAGGCAGTCAGTAAATCACCACCTATATAAATTAAATTTGTGGGTCACATTTGGGTTGCATAGCTAGGCTTATAAGGGCCTTAGTGGTCGATAGCCTATTATACCATGACTCCCCATTAATATTCCAAAAGGTGCAGGCTGATTGGTCAGCGTGCACATTGTAAATCGACTTATACTAATGGAAAAAGGTCCGGTCGCCCATTAGTATAAGTCTTTTTTAAAACACTGTCTCACTATGTTAAAGGAGTTTAACATAGCAAGACAGGTTTTAAAAAAGCAACGGAGATCTCCGTTGCTTTTTTAAAGCTGTCTCGCTATGTTAAACCCATTTAACATAGCGAAACAGTTTCTAAAAAGCAACGGAGATCTTGCTTTCTCCATTGCTTTTGCCCACAGCTTTGATGTACTGCGTAGGCATACGCATGAGCAGTACATCAGAACTGCCGCAGAATACCAGACAGCTGTGGAAGGGCAGCAAGGAGGCATTATACAATGCCATTATTTAAGAAAAGTAATTATTTTTTTCTTAAATAATGTCATTGTATAATAGCAATAACCCACTTCTGGGTGTGGATAATGCTGGATTTACCCACGGTTGGCTTTGTTTGGCCACTCGAGCTTCGCCCTCGTGACCAAACCATGCCAACCGTGGGTAAATCCAGCATTACCCACACCCAGGCGTGGGTTATTGCTATAGTATTACAACTATGAGCCTATGAACCTGTGATATTTGTGTGCAATATCATAATTACAGTAGCCTTGACTAAGTTAGCAGGAAACAGTTGTCTTCTAATAAACATATTGTACCATGTCTCTCTCATTTTGCAGAAATATACAAGCAAGTTTTTTCTATTAACCTTCAGTTTACTGATTTGACAAACACAGTAACATCACATTCTAACAAGTAAATTTTCCTAATCACTTCATAATTTTCATAATGGTTAAACGCAATAGAAATATTTTCTGTTTTCTAGTATAATTCTTTAGTTTAGACAGGCTTTATATTAGGAGTTTTGGTGATGTAATCTCTTCACTCAGTAATCTGCCAATTATTGTCTGGTACTAAGTAATCTTGCTTGATATCATACCTCTCAACATCTTAGCTCAAGAATTCTGGACAAAGCCTAAATATTTGGGGGATAAAAGACCAAAAATGGGACATATTTTAAATATTGCTCTTATAAACTTGGGAAGTTGTTAGAATAAAAGGTTTTGTGTTAGCATTCATTTTCTGAAGGATATGAAATCTGAAACTCAAATGTCAGTCATTGTTTACTGACTCATTCCTCAATGATATGCCAGGAAACCACAAATTTTATGGGGAGCAACCAAAAATATGAGGCACAAATCTGGACATTCTAAGAAAATCTGGACAGTTGGGAGGTATGCTTGATATATAAACAGTAAAAATATTAGTGATATTGTAAGTTCAGTTCTTCCTCATGTTAAACTAATTACATTTTTAGTCTAGCAAGGATGGATGTATCAAAATATATTATTCAAAATAAGTTGCTGATATTTTTTGATGCACCGTCAGTTTCACAGAAAAGGTAATCTCTCCTGAAGACCCCTTTTAACCAGGCATACAGGTTTTACTTGACTCCTGTCATTATAATAATATGTATGAAGATGAGCTAACTACAGCTTTGCAGAACTTAAAGTAAAGAACTTGTTGCTTTCATCATTTTTCTGGCATGCAGTTTAGTTATATGAAGAAATATCCACTTCAACACTTTTCAAGTAAATATGTGTAGTCTATATTTCAGTGCATGTCTTAACATTCCTTTACGGACTACACAGAACATAAGTATTGCTAAAAAGTTGTCTTTAAGTTAATAGTGTTTAGTGTAAACATGCTATCTTAGCACTGATAGGCTTCTTCTAAGATGCCACAGTTGCTTTAGGACATGCTCTTTCTCTTAGCATGTGACAGGCTTATCAAAATAATTCTTGTTTCCCATATTTCATGTCCATTTAGTAGAGGCAGACGTACTATCTTGATGTCCACTGAGGTTTGTTTTTTTAGATGCCAGTCCATAGTACTGTCTTTGTTTTAATATAGTCTAGTAAATCCATGCTTTAGTCTCCTTCCACTACTCCAGTCAGTCTTGTAGTTTCCCCTCAAAACCTTGTATTCTATTACAATATGTGTTCCAAGTGTTGCATTTGTCCCAACATCTTATATGAGTTGTGAATTTCAAACATGCTAATTGAATAACCTCATAGGAACTCTCTGATCACACAAAAATTTAGTGTCCTTAGTTCCAACTGTCTCTAGTTTCCTAATAGTTTCATTCCAAAGTCCTATGGAATGTTATTGGTCAAGTTGAATTTCTTTCAGCACTTTCATTACTTCTTTTTACATTAAAGTGGATCAAGTGTTGGTCATGAGCAGTTTCATTTCACACCCGTCCATATCACCAGCCATCTTCTCCTCTAAAGTGATTTCCTCAGTAGTATCCATTTTTACAGTTAAAGTTCAGTGAATAGTAGTTTTGCATGAGTAACCTGAACCTCACTTCAAAAAAAAAAAAATGCTTTCAGTCAAAAACTGCTGCTTTATTTAAACTAAAGAGTGCATCCCAGGGAGACAATACTTGGAAAGGCAATATGAATTATTTTATCATTTTGACTGCAGCTGTAGCATTGTTTCTCAAAAATTTTTTTATTAATTATATGAATAGCAAGACAATTAAAAGATTATACATAACAAGAAGGCATAAATGAACATATAACAATTCATCTAGTGATAACAACCTTCATGAGATTTTGATAAGTTATTTAGAAATAAAGCATACACAATATGTACACTATATACAAGTTAGGCAACCTGAGAGAAAAAAAATATATATATATATATTTAACATTAACTATTTAATATGTTTAGAACCTTTTCTAACACAACCTTTCTAATAGCCTTTTTTTTTGGACTTCCACCTAAGTATCTTTGAGCATCAATAAATTTAAAAGCCATTTTCTGGAAAGTAACCCATTTTAATTTAGAACGATCAATCCAATTTTGTATTATATAAAGTTTTAGTAATGAGCAAATAAAAATGATAACATGAATATCAACTTTTGAAAGATGAATCAATGGAATATGTAGAATAGCAAATTCCCACGTGGATTTTTGATATCCCATTTTCTGCAGTCTGACTTTCAAAGATGTCCACAATCTGTGAGAAAAATGACAATACCATAGAATATGAAGGAGGTCTGCTTGGGGATGAGAACAGCATGAACACGAAGGGGACTTATTTGGGTTAAATTTGTTTAATTTGATTGGGGTAAAGTAGGCATCATTATTAATCATTAATTGTGTGTATGCTAATTTTTTAAAAGGGATAAATTCCTTAGTGTGTCTAATAGCCAGGACTTTCTGAGATTCTGACAACTGGGAATTATAATTCAACCAAACATTAGATAAAAGACAGTTGTGGTCCATCATTAAAGAATTAATTAATTTATATGAGTTTGAGAGCATTTTATCAGATGATGAAAGTATTTTGATAATCGTGTTAAGGTTTTTCAATTGTGAGTCTATGGGGACCAGAGATACAAATTTGTTTTTAATTATTGCTCTTAGTTGTGTAAGAATTGGTGAGTAATTCCAGTTTACTTTCAATAACTTATGCCAGTCAGATAAAGGCAAGTCAAGATATTTCAAAACATCTCCTACTTTTAGATTTTTAATTAAAGGATATTTTGTTAAGTTCAAAAGTTTATTGTCCAATAATATATTTGGGTTTAGATGAATTGGCTGAACATGGTGCGAGATCTTTTCTAGTTTACACATTTTGAGTAAGGTTTGGAAATCTCTGATCTTTTGTTTAAATACTGTAGATATATTTTTAATAAATAAACTATCCAGAGAGATAAAGGGAATAGCTTCAGGATTTAAATTATTAGAAATGACATAATTATACCATAATTTTATCCATAAAGAGTGATTTGGATAAGAAGTGTTATTGAAATTAGAGATAGTAAGAAGTTTATTGGATGAGATAATCAAATAATAGAGATAAAGATTAGGTAAACCCAAACCTCCCTTGTCCTTCGAAAATGCCAATCTAGAATAGGAAATTCTAACAGATTTAGGGAACCATATGAATTTTGCCAAAGCTTTATTTACAGACTCAAAAAATTTTTGAAATTATCTGATCAGATGATGAGAATTGGTAAAGAAATTTAGGCAGAATATTCATTTTAATAATGGCCACCCTTGAAAGAAATGAAAGGTTTAGATGCTTCCATCTGTCCATATCAGACAATATAGAGTTCCATAATTTATTAATATTATTTTGAAAGGAAGATTTATTATAGTGTTCTAAATTGATTCCTAAATATTTTATATTATAAGTAAACTGAAAATGATCATCTGGAAACAAAAAGATTTGTGTGCTAAATGATTTAAGGGAAAAATATGAGTTTTTGTAGAATTTAAAAGATAGTTGGAAACCAAAGAAAAATAATCAATAGAATTCATTATTTTTCTGTAATCAGATAATGGAGTTTGAAAGTAGATTACTAAATCATCCACAAAAGCAGAGAAATGAATATTAGTATTAAGAATTCTAGGATGTTATGAAAAGTATTTTGAGTAATAAACAATAGCAAAGGTTCTAAATAAATGTTGAAAAGAAAAGGGGACAATGGACAACCCTGTCTTGTTCCTTTAGTGATCTTTATCGGAGCAGAAAATTGACCATTAATGTATAGTCTAGTAAACATATTCTTGTATAAAACTTTTAAAAAATTTATAAAGAATAAGGGAATATTAAAACATAACATAGTTTGAAATAGAAAGTTCCAACATACTCTGTCAAAGGCATTTGATGCATCTATAATCAAAGCATATATAGGGTTTGGATTTTTCTTAATGAGATGAAGTATAGTCTCTAAAGATAGAGTATTATCCCAAGCATGTCTCTGAGACATAAAACCTGATTGATCTGACGAGATAATTGAGGGTAAGATCCGTTTCAATCTGTTAGCCATAATAGATGACAGAATCTTAATATCCACGTTAATTAAAGAAATGGGTCTATAATTTACTGGGTCAGATTTATCTTTATTATTTTTTAGAATTAGAATGGTTTTGGATGTGTTCCAATGAATATCTGAGATATCATTAACTCTTATATGATTGTAAACTTTAAATAGAAAGGGAAGAACTACCAATTTGAAAGTTTTGAAAATTCTGGAGTAAAACCATCAGGTCCCGGAGATTTACCCAATTTAAGATTATCTATTGAATCCAAGATTTCTTGTACCGATATAGGGGTAGAAAGTAGTTTTTGCTGATTATCATTAAGTTTAGGGAACTGCAAAGAGTCTAAAAAGAGTTTTGAGTGATTATCTTTAACAGAATTAGAAGAACCTGAATATAACTCAGTGTAAAGAAAGGTGAAAAGTTGAATAATCTCTTCATCAGTATTATATAATCTGTTATTATAAGATAAAGATGTAATATTTGGATTTCTGAAGTTAACTTTAATAATTCTCGCTAACAATTTAGATGGAACCTGGGCCCACTCTGAATATGAAGCAAGTAGCTTTTGTTCAGCTAAGGAGAGGTTATTTTGGTGAAGCAGAATTAAATCTTTCTGACAATCAAAAATTTGTTTTTCTAAAGTAGCATCATAGTTCAGACTAAGATGATTTTCCAACGAAGAAATTCTTGAATTTAAGAATTCCTCTTTCTTAAAGTATTGTTTTTGAAAAAGCAGCTTTACTAATAAATAAACCTCTTAATCTTGCTTTACATGCAGCCCATTGTATGTCATAAGGAATGTCTGATGATTCAAGACTATTCACCACTTCATTTAGGATTTCTGAAGCTTGTTTGCAAATATCTTCATTTCACAATAAGTTATTATTTAAGGTCCACTTATTAAACATAGTTTTATTTTTGATATTGGGTTTTATGTTCAATTTTAGTGAAATTCTTGAGTGATCCGAAAAGAATCTGGGTTCTGTAGTAAAGTCCACAATATATTTTGAAATATAATCTGAAATTAGAAAGAAGTCTAATCTGGACCACGAATGATAGCACTTAGAATAATAAGTATATATATCATTCTTGTTTATATTTTTAACAGTGCGGAGGGGATCTATTAAATTATATTCTGTCATCAAATCATTTATAGCCAGAGTAGATTGAAGATTATAGGTGACAGTGGAGCGGAACGATCAATTACAGGGTTTATAACTGCATTCCAGTCACCACCCACTATAATATGATGATCCTTATAGGATGCAAGAATATTGTAAATTTTAAAATGAACAAATGTTGTGAATTACATGGGCCATATAGATTTAAAATTAATAAGGGTTTGTCCAAACCAGCAATAGAAGCGGTAAATAAGCACCACCTCCCCTCATCATCAAATTTCTCATCAATAATATTCCCAATGAATTTTTGTTTAATGATTATAGCTACACCTCTGGAGTTAGATGAGTCACCTGAAGCTATAATCTTTTTGATCCATTTTTTTTAACTCTTTATTCCAATCAATACGTGAAATATGGGTCTCTTGAATAAAACAAATGTTAGCCTGTGATTTAAAGATCATATGAAATAATAGTGACTTTTGCTTTATCTTGAATGCCTCTAACATTCCAAGAATCTAAAATTATGTCAACAGGCATATTCTACAAGTATAATCATTATTGATGCTATAAAAGTGAACTCAAGGTGCAAATCCAACACAACATTAAAAAGAAGAAGAAAAAATAAAAGAAAAACAGTCTTTAAGTATTCAAGCAAGTCATCAAATAACATTTGTTGAAAAAGAAAGAAAAAAGGTTTTTCAAGAACCATGAAATGTATAATAATAACCTTTATCCTAACCCTAGTGCCTACCCACCAATCCCCCTGTGATAAAGGAAGAGCAGAAGAACATAAATAAACATTGTAATTATAGATAATAATAACCTCAAGTTAGAATACAAATTACTCAAAGGAAGCCTAACATAACATAAAGTCCGAGTAATACTACTAAAAATATATACAAAATTAACTAATTTCAAGACGTCCAACATACTTAATCCCTACTTCTAATACTAATCTAAAGCTCCTATCCTTAAATTGAAATTTATAGTGATTAAATGTATTTCCTCAAGTATTTCAAGAGAAAGAGAAACAAGTAAATAATAAATAAATCACACTCTGCTTAACTAGAACACTCTATCATAAGAAGTAATACAATTAAAACTGAAAGATATGTAAGATAACATATATAAGTATAACAAAACCAACTGGTAACATTATAATATAAGTAAATAAGCATAACATTACTGAACTAAAGATAATAGTCATGCACTATCTACTGAACCTTCTTTAGTACTTTAGTGATAATTTCATTAATCAACATGACCATTAGTATGATAGAAGCACTAATACCTGTAGAATCAGCTGATCTGATTGGTGGGCTTTGCTGTCTCCTTAAGCTAGTAATTTAATAAAACACTGCAAATTAATTGACTGGTTACTATTGTTTGATTTAGTGGACTCCTTTGAAAAAGATGAGAAAGAAAAGAGAAACAATGGATTGACAGACCAGAAAGAGAAATCGGTTTGACCTTAGGAGAGAAGGAAGCTCAGACACCAGAGCAGCTGAAGTGAGAAGCTACCAGGAATGCCTGAAAGCAGCACAGGTAAGAAGCTCAGAGAAGAAGTTGCCTGCTCAAGGGGAGGGAAAGTGGCACCTGCAAAACTAGAAACAGAAGGGAGTACGAGACAAAAACTCTGGAGCAGTAAGTTTTAAAACTCTTTGAGACATAACCCAAGCAATTTCGGCCATGGTTTGAGTTTCGTGTCATGACCAATGCCAATTACACAATAATGGCCGTCATAACCTTTAATGTGTGAGGGCTCTATATCAAATCCAAAGATATCTGTTATGATAGCCAAGGATCCTTAGATAGGTTAGAAAAGGATCCGAAAGTTCTTAGTCCTGCCCATATAGAACCTGCCTTCCTGAAGGTCTCATAAACCTTCCTGCGGAAGGTTTGACGGCAAAGACCAAATACTCTTGATTTACTCAAGCAACCGGAGTCCTGGAGCGGTGCAAAACTGGAGCAGCCAAGCTAACAACTGTTGGGTCCGCAGGAGTGGGAACTGACATCTGAAGAGGGAAAGATGATTCAAGAAATTGGATTGGGATGAGAGATTGGATCCATTTTTGTGTGAGATCAATGTTGGGGAACCAAGGTTGGGGGTGCTGGGTTGATGGCCTCCCAAGATGACCCAGGTTCCCCCCAAACTGTTGGCTTTCTGCAGAAGCCTCTGCATCAGAGGAAGTGGAGGGTAGGCATAAAGAGAGCCACCGGAAGGCCAAGCATGCACAGGAGCATCCCGCCGAGCCAAGCACCAGGGAAGCAGATACTCCTGAGGCAAACGCAACTTTGAGGGAGAGGCAAACGATCGAGGCAAAGGCAAGGCCCCAAATCAAAAATCTCCCCGCTACTTGAGAGAAAAGGATTCTGCGCTACTTGAGGTCTGCTTCGACTGGTTGGAGGAGCAAGGATGTTGCTTTTCTCCAGAATGTGCGCTACAACAGAAAGCGCTTGGTGGAAATTGCCCATTCAAGCGGAAATTGCCCCTCCCCTCTCCCAAAGGGGGTAAGACCTTGGTTCCTCGACTGCCCTCCGATATCCTCTTGATACCACATAGTGTCTGTCTGAATCTGTCTAGTCCTGAAGGAGAAACGTGGGAAGGAACTTTGCAACGCTTTGGAGCACCACCATTTTATGGGGACATTTATATGCAATGACGCGCTGTGGATCTCCACGGCTTTGACACCTCTTCCCGGATCTTTCCCCCCCCGGAGGCAAGAAGGCCCGTGGTGGTCACTGTGGCTCGGCGCAGCGCAACGCAAGGTCTTCGCTGCCAGGGCTCAGGAGAAAGAAGCCAAGAAAGAAGAGTCCTGCTGCGCTTGACCGCCATCGGATCGGGCGCTTAGAGAAGAACAGAGGAGGACACTTGAACTTGAAGGGTCCATTAGACCCGCATATGCTTGCGTGGGCATGAATGAGAAGTGGGATAGCTGCTGCCATAGAACCTAGGGCCAAGGAGCTGCAGTTGGAGATGGTTGCAGGATCGATGTCTGCTGTCACATGACACTTCAGGCTGGCGGTCTGGGGCTGGGGTGAGGCTGGCTGATCTGGTGTTTAGTCTTTCACTCCCTGAAAATCTATAATTGAGTGGGATTCAGAAAAGATTTCCTGCAATGGAGTGCGAGGGACCGGGGGGGCAGGGTTCCTATACAGTGCCCTTTCCAGGCCGAAGCCGCAGGGGAGCCAGCTTCAGCCAGGAGCCAAGCCGGTAATTCCCGACTCGATCCGGATCCGGACATCGGAGTCGGAGTCAAAACCGGCTGATCCGAGACCAGTGTGCTGTGACCTGACGACCTCAAGACACACTAGCTCCCTCGATCCAGGCTCGGCCTCTCGCCTCGGTGAGGAGGTCGGGAGCACCCGGGCACTCAGTGATGGGACGGATCGGGTGCTTCTAACCACATCACCGACCACCCACCCCGGATCGGGCAGCAGGGATTATGGGGAGAGGAGGAGGAGCCTCGAGCCTAAGTTTTTTTTTTGCGGCTCGGATCCGAGGTGGGATCATTGATTATTTAGTTATAGTTCAAATAAAGCAAAAACAACTACCAAGCAACCATATCTCAAAATGAAAAACAATTCAGTCTGGAGATGCATCTATTAACTAGATAATAATAGTACAGGAACTATTCAAAATGAAATATTATAAGCTGTAAGGTTTTAACACTAGTTAATATACATGAATAAAGTATAATTATATTATTAAATAGTAACTTAAACAGCATCATATATATTGGACTGAATGTACAACAATGTGCATACATATAATTTTAAATCTACTTTTTGAATATTTTACTAATGACTCTGTTAGGTTATGTAGCCATACTATTCTTCTAAGCTATAGATGTAACATAGCAAAACAGCATGAAAAGACAAGGCTTTTAAAGTAAACATTTTGAACATCTAATTAAAACAGAAACAAGCAAGCTGAATGCAGTAAATCTAAGGGCTTAAATCTATACATGTAGATTCAGCTAATCATATTAAAGATAGTTATTTCAAACCTTTCAAATAAGTAAAGGCTTTCTTAAACATAAACTACTAATCATAAATATCACATCCAGCCTCTGAGAAGAAAGAGAGCAGAGAATAGAAAGAACATGAAACTTTCATATGAACAGGTATACTTTGTAACATTTGTCAAATTAAACATTTCAGTATAATATAAAATATTGTATGAAAAAATATTCTAAATAGGAAAATATGTTCATTTCTTTACACATCCTTTAGAATTTTAATATATAAAACTAACCTGTTCATTTGTTTCCAGAAACATTTTCACTCTGCTTTATGAAAGTAGCAGCTTGCTTTGAAGTCATGCAGACACACTAAAAGTCACTGAATATATTATGTGACATGAATCTGTTTAAATTTAAAAAGCAACCTTCATTTATGAAGAGAAAACACTTTAAATAATAGCCAGATCTATTAAAAAGTTAGTGCTATTGAATACTTGTTGAAAACAAGCAGACTTGTGTATTTGAAACTGTCCTTCTTCCCTCACAAATGATGACATCACCATCCATCTCAGAGAGACTGTAGTGTGCGTATGTTCATGCAGAGCATCAGCTGGAACTCTGAGGGAAGATTTTCTTGCTAGAATGTTGAGATGGAATGTTTTTCCCTCCAAAAATCATTTAGCTTACACAGAAGGCTGTAACTCAAAAGCTTGTAGTAAAATTAACATATTATCTATTTACACAGCAAGCATATGTGAGAGAAAGAGAAAAAGTAAATACAGCAATTTAAATGCTTCTATTAATCCACACAAATCTAACAAGCATATATCCTGTCACTGCACACTGTCACACCAAATCCATCATGTGTAAATTACATGACAAGTTCTTAAGGTAATATAATTATGTCACACCAGAATTACAAATCATGTAACACAAATACTGTCAGATTAAAGAAAAGAAAAGATCAAACCTTATTGTAGTTCTTTAACAGTAGAATATTAAGATACAGTGTCAGGAAGCTTTTAAATGTTTTAAGAAAAATGTATTTTGCATCTTTAGGATCTGAACATACAAATCTTTTGTCATTAGCTGTGAAAGACAAGGTATTAGGATATGCCATTCGAAATCTAATCCCTCTTTTATCAAGTCAGCACAATAGGGGCTAGTTTTTGTCTATTTAATTTGATCTGTGCAGGAAGATCTTGGGAAAATGATAGTTTGTGAGACTTCCATATGAATTGTTTCTTTGTTTTAGCAGTTTCTAGGATCTGGAAAGTGTCTTGAAAGTTTAGTAACTTAGTATAAATTAACCTTGGTGTGGAAGAATCTTGCTTTGTGCAGTGCTCTGTGTGCTCTCTCTACAATTATAGATTGTGAAGAAGCTTCACAATTTAACAGTGTTTCAAAGATATTTTTAGTCACAGATAACAAGTTTTTATTGTCATAAGATTCAGGTAAACCACGAATAATGATGTTATTTCTTTGACTCCTGGCTTCCAGATCCAATATTTTAGCTTGTAAATCTGAAACAGTTTTATCTCTAGATTTAAAGTCACTTTCCAATAAGTCTGTTTTAACCTCCAAAGCTAAGATTTTATTTTCAATAGTAACAATACTATCGTTTATTTGCTTTAAAGATTTACTAAAGTCTGCAAACTGTTCTGAAAAGTTTTGTATAGCACTTTGGATTGGTTTTAATGCTATTTTTAGTTCTTCTAAAAGGAAATTTGAGCCATTTAAATCTTTATTACTTACATTAAAAGTTTCTGTAGGTTGTCTAGATGATTTCAGTCTTTTGAACCTGAATCTTTTCAGGAGAGAGCATTGAAGTATATTTGGCCTTTGTAGGCTGAGTCTCCATGGAGTCAGATTTTGTAGCCATGCCCAGAAATGGAATGCAGTCAACAGGATACCAGGAACCAGGAACAGACTGGAGCAGTAGGAGTCCCAGCAGCAGAGAGACCAAGAATGTTCTGAGGTAAAATAAATCCCAGGATAATAATTCCAGAAGAAAAAATAATCCAAATGCGTAGAAAAAGATTTATAAAATCTTTTAGTATAAAAATTTGAGGAAAAAGGTTGATGTAAAGTTGTAAAAAAAACCAAAAGTTAAATAGCTGTGAGGAGCTCAGAGAGTAAGGACTAGACTAGTCGGCGGCCATCTTGGAAAGCTGTAGCATTGTTGGCTCACAGCAAGAGGTTCTCCCGTTCGATTCTCAGTTGGAGTGTGGGGAGTGCCTTCTGTGTGGAGTCTGCATGTCCTCCCCACGGTTGGGTGGACGTTCGAAAGACATGCGTAAATAGGCGTGCCTTCGTTGAAGGTTGAACGTCGAGCTGGCACCTCGGTGTTCGTGAAAATATACTGCCAATCATTAGCAGACCGGAGTTCCGCTGTGGTGACCCTTAACCGGGAGAAGCCGAAAGACAACAACAACAACAACTGCATTTTGTGTTTGTTTCTGAGACTGACAAGGATAATGAGTTTCCCCCTCCCTATAGTTCCCTGGAAATCTATTCTTTGAGTAGCTGTTCTGGCTTATGAGGCCATCTGTGGACTGACTATAACATTTCTACCTCTACCACCAGAAACACTGAATTGAACTGAAATGTGTAGAATAGGAATTAGGAGCCACATTCATTCCTCCCAGGCCTGATCCAAATGACACCATTTATGTAGTAGGGAGGTATCTAGATTTTGCTATTTTGCTTTCATTGCTCTAAGTATATATGTTTGATATACTGTACAAAATTTCTGCAAGTTCAAGTGACATCCAGATTAAGCATCTTACAGCGGATATTTGAGTTATCTCTTCAGTGCAGTATATGTCCCAGAGACTACATACACCAAATTTGAATTGGACAAGAGTCCAAATATTTTGACACAGTGGGCAAGAAAGTGTGATGTCCTTCTATTCTCTTGTTGCAATTTTCATCACCTTTGCATTATCCTCTGTCTTGTGACTTGAATGTCCAGACAGTATACAAAAGCTTTAGTCACTGCAAGGTACGTGGGACTTTTGATTTTGGCCATAGGGAGCGTGGACCATAAAAGTGATGTCTACATGTACCTTCCTCAGAACTGCTGCCAGTTGAACATCAGCTCATCCTGCCATTTCTGCTGTCAGATTCTGCGAATTAAGATAAGTACCCTGATGGGGATTTTTTTTTTGTTCTTTATTTGGTCACTGCATTCCTGCCCAGGTTCATGTCATCCAAGAAAGGAAAGTGTAGCTGCAGACACCAGATCCCCCATAAGGATGTCCCATAAACTCTGTTCTGCATAAGGCCCAACTATGATTGCAAATCCTGCATGATTTGTCAGGCTTTTGTTCCAAAGACCCTTTGCAGCCATCTGTACACACTTAATATCTGTTTAGAAAACCAAAGACTTAAGTGTTTAGCTCTCGCTATGGAAGAGCAGTCCAGTCAGACCATCAAGCCTCCAAAAAAGAAGGCCAAAGTTACCAGGCCTGAGTCTATTGCTGCACTTCCTCCACCTGACATTCCCCCTGTGGCCAACTTACACCTGGATGAATGTACAGAATCAGCTGACACTGGTATAGCGGGCATCATTTCAGGGGCCGCAGAACCAAGGGCTGTAAGCACATCTGTGGAGATTAGGCAGACGTCAGGTACCGATGACAAGGGGGAACCTCTGCTCATTATGGATGTCCAGACTGGCCTTTCTACTGTTAGGGAATAGCTTGAAACTAGGCCCTCCTTAGGCCCTATGCCCTCTAGGCCTGTTCCTTCCTTAAAAAAGAAGCAAAAAACTAAACATGTATCTCCACTTTCTGAAAGCTTGCCTGATTGGCAAGCTTTCTCACAGAGTTTATTTAATGTTTTCATGGTTCTCAGGCCCTCCATGACTGCTTACCCTCTGGTTGTCCCACATATTATCAGCCCTAGGCCTCAGCCCTCAGAACCTCTTCCAACTGAAGCTGAAGATTCTTCAGATTCCTTAGATGAGGATTCCCTTTCTTATGTTTCCCAAAGGCCAGCCCCTCTAGGTTATGCTTCCCCAGTGGAGACTTCTACTGAAGCAGATTCCCCTTGAGAGGACCTTACTTTTGGAGAAACCATCTCGTGGATGAGAGAGTTTTCCAAATGAGACTCTACTAAGATGACAGAAGTTCAAAAGAGGTATTATGAGCTTTTACAAATGGATACTTCCTCTCCATCTGCCATCCCACCAGTACTTCCAGCCATCTTAGACACCTTCAATGCAGCTTCTAAAAATCCTGAATCCCAATCCCCTGCCCCTAGATGCCCTGACAGATTTTATAAGGTCCCACAAGTGGCTAAATTTCTAATAAAATGTCCTGTTGCAGACCCTGGTACTATTTCGGTCTCTGCTGACAAAATTCCAGATTATTACTCTCAACCTCTGTCCTGCCATCAGATAAGGACAGTAAAACTATGGAGTGCATGGGAAAAAGGTACACACCTCTGCTACCTTGGCTTTTAGGGCAGTCATCTACCAGACTCGCATGTCTAAGTACTCCTTGGCCCTTTTGGCTGATCTCTCAGATTCAGCCACTAAGTCCCAAATCCCTAACCTGACTTCCCTGTCCGCTCAAGTAACAAGGCACTCAATCAGATGTAGTTATGATGCTGCAGAGGCCTCAACCAGATCTGCAGCCTCTGCTTCAGTGCTCAGAAGGTACTCTTGGCTGAGGCTTCAACCCGTACCTGATGATATCAGGGCTAAAATCCTTGATGCTCCTCTGGACAATACTGCCCTTTTTGGGGCCAAAGTGGCAGACCTTTTCAAAGCCCTTCAACAAAAGGGGAAATAATTGCAGGATTTGAAGCATCTGTTCATTTCATCAATCCCTAAATTCCATAGGAATTATCCGACTAAGGTAAAATTCATAAGGAAACATTCTGCTCCTACTCATACTAGGGGCAAGAAGAGTTCCAGGAAACAGCAGATGCCTTCCAGGCCTGCTCAGACTTCAACCCAGAAGACTCCCTTTCAGGACAAGGCAGGTAAGTCTGTGACTATCTGCTTTCTCCTCCACCCCATCTGGACTCCATACCCCCTTTTCCAGAGGCTCTCTTATTGTCTTCCTGTCTGGAAAAGCATTACCTCAGACAAGTGGGTCCTATCCATCATAGAAAAGGGTTATTTCAGGACTTGGATCATCTCTCCCCCTCCTTAAGAGGCATCCCTCAGCCACCAAAAGACCAGCTACCTTTATTCCAAACAGTCTTGGACAGCCGCCTCTCCCAAGGGACTATTCAACCAGTTCCCCCATCAGAAGAGGGAAGGGGGTTTTACTCCAGACTTTTCCTGGTTCCAAGAAAATATGGCCCCTGGAGACCCATCCTGGATCTATCCCACCTCAACCTCTGTCTTCTAGTACCCACCTTCCACATGCTTACACTACAGACTCTATTCCCACTGTTAATGCCCCAGGCATTGCTGACCACTCTGGATATCAAAGATGCATATCTGCATATCCCCATAAGGCATAAATACAGGAGATACTTATGCTTCTCTGTGGGTTCTTCTCATTTTCAATTCTCTGCTTTATCCTTTGAACTGTCTACTGCTCCAAGGGTATTCACCAAGTGTCTGGCTTCAGTCGTAGCCTATTGCAGGGTCCAAGGGATACAAATTTACCCATACCTAGATAACCTTCTGATCCAGGCAGATTGCTACAGTTCTCTACAGAACCATCTTCAGACATTCATTGTTCTGCAGTCCCTGGGGTTCTTTATCAATTTCCCCAAATCCAACCTAAACCCCTCCCAGGACCAAGTTTTCCTGGGCTGCATAATCAGGATGGATGTTATGAAGGCATTCCTCCCACCACAAAAGGTGGGAAGCCTGAAGGAATACCTACTGTCTGTCCTCAACACCCCTGCTATGACAGCAAGAGCATATCTCTTGGGAGATATGGCCTCTACTATCCCTGTGTTACCATTCACAAGACTCCATATGAGGAAACTTCAGTGGTACCTGAGGTTCATGTGGAACCAACACTCCCACCCCTTGGACCATTCCATTCCCTTCCTTCTATGCCTAAGGAAGGAGATCCTTTGGTGGATGGATCAACTCTCCCTCAACCCAGCACTGCCCTTACAACCCCTCACTCCAGTCCAGGAAATGTACACAGATGATTCAGATCTGGGTTGGGGGGGGGTACTATGCACAGCTTGAAGGTGCAAGGCACATGGACAAATCCCTTCAAGAGGGAACACATCAACATTAAAGAGATGACGGCCCTCATCTTTGCACTGAGGGCCTTCCAAAACAATCTGTAGCAAGGACCCCTGAAGTTGTTCACAGACAACACTACTGTTCTCTGGTATGTGAACAGACATGGGGGAACAAGATCTGACTTGCTATACAGACTTGCACTCCAAGCCTGGGAATTGACAGTCCAGCATGGAGTCACCCTGCATGTGGTCTACATTTCCTGAATTCCAAACACTCAGGCAGATATCTTGAGCATGTCCATATCACCATCCCACAAGTGGATGCTAAGCAGGGATGTGTTTCTGGGCATATTCCAGAGGTGGGGTATGCCACAAATAGATCTGTTTGCCTCACCTCTGAACAGACATCTTCCTCAGTTTTGCACCAGGGCACTCAGCCCTCTGGCAAGGGTGACAAATGCCTTCTCTATCTCATGGAAGGGGATGTTTCTCTATGCAATCCTCTCCTTCCCAAGATTACAAAAATTCAGCAGGACAAACCAAAAATCCCTTTTTTTTCAAGACAGCATTTGTTCCCCCTTCTTCTGCATTTAGCCAGGGTCAGTCATCACAAGTTACCTCACAGAGTGGACCTACTCACACAGGACAAGGGATCCCTAATCTATCCCCACTTGAAATTTCTGAACCTAACCCAGTGGGTGATAGGGTTTTGATCCTTTTCAGATACATTTACACCAAGGACATGCTCAATGTCCTGCAGGATTCCAGGAAACCCAATACAAGGAGATCTTATCTGTCCTAATGGAAAAGGTTCTCTATTTGGTGTCTTAAAGGACAGCTAGATCCCTTTCAAAGAGAAGCCCCTTTAGTGCTGTCCTGTGTGTGTGAATTTCTGCAGACAGGGTTGGCATATTCATCTGGTAAGGCCCACCTTGCTGCTATTTCAGCTTGTCTGCCTCTTGACCTTCCACTGGCTTCCAGAATCCAAGTGAAGTTATTCTTGGAAGGAGTACTACACCTCAGTCCCCCCAGGAAGCCAATTCCACTGCCCTGGGACCTGAACTATGTGTTCGAGAAACTCACTTTTGCTCCATTTGAGCCAGCGGCTACAGCTTCTCTAAAATAATGTACTTTGAAAACAGTGCTTTTGGTGGCCCTAACATCAGCCAGGAGATTGTCATAGCTCCAGGCTCTTATGGCCAACTCACCCTTTTTAATCTTCCATGAGGATAGGGTAGCCCTATGTACTAAACTGTCCTTCATGCCCAAAGTGGTCAATGAGTTTTCCCTTAACCAATGTATCCACCTCCCACCATTTTTTCCACAACCCCAGAATGACAGCGAGAGAGTCCTGCATTCCCTAGACATTCAGAGAGAACTTAGATTCTACCTAGACAAGACCAAATACCTTAGGAGATAAGAGCAACTATTTGTCTTCTTTCACCCCAGGGCTCTTGGGAAAGCAGTGACAAAGCAGACTATTTTTCCTGGATCTCCAAAGCCATCTCCATCTGTTACACCTGTCATGGCAAACACCTGAACAATAAGATTAAAGCCCATTCTACTACAGCCATGGCCTCATCTGGAGCCTTGTTCAAAGGGCTGGACACTGCTTTTATTCTAGAAGCAGCTACCTGAACATCTCTCCACACCTTCACCAAGCAATACAAACTGGACCACATCTCCAGATCTAGAGCAGGTTTTGCTAGGGTAATTCTGCATGGATTCTTGGAGAATAGTACCATACCACCCTCTTCTTCTTCCCTTTGAGCTATGGCACTCATCCAAAGATAATGAATACTGCAGCATGAGAATAGATGGACATAGAATAGTTGTGTGAAATCTTACCATAACTATAGATGTCATTCTCTTCTATGTTGCAGCATTCTATCCCTCCCTCCTACCCCATGATTAGGCTTTGCTGGATGACTCAGGAAATGCACAGATATCCTGGGGCTGGGATCTGACTGGGGCATCCAGTTCTGAGGAATGTACATGCAGATGTCACATTTATGGCCCACACTCCCTACAGCCAACATCAGACATTCCACATACCTTGCAGTGACTAAAGCTTTTGTATACTGGCCGGGCGTTCGGGTTGCAAGTTGGAGGCTAACCCAAAGGTGATGAATACTGCAATATGAAAAAGAAGGGCATCTATTGTTATGGTAAGATTTTAGACAACCATTCTTTTCTCTGCCATTTTGATCCTTGTTATGGAGTTTGGATTGAGAGTGCAACAGAAAAACTATGGATATGACTAAACTCCATTTGGTCTTTGAAGTAAGCAGTGAATGGTCCACACAACATGGAACTTCATACAGCTAGCTAGTTTTGTAGTGGGTACGTGATGAGAAGAAAGAGTTAAAATGGTCACCTGAGGGGATTCTGGGCATTAATATTTCTGCTTTGAAGATGGATCAAGGGTGACTAATAATTATGTAACTGTCATTTCAGTTATGAACCTAAGAGGTGAAATTTATTTAGAATTGTATATTATACAAGATCATGGTTTGCTTGTTTAAGCTACTGAGCTGTGAAGAATGAGCTGTCCTGGTTAACATCGAAGACTGAAGCAATACTAATCTCAAACTTTCATTGTACCCTGGCTTACAAATATTATCCATTCCTGTCAAGGTATTAGAAACCCAAAACATTCAGAGAAATTAACAGACAGTCTATTAAATTTATTTTTAAAGAAGTTATTGACTGTATGTGACAGTCTAATTGGAAGGATTTAGGGATAATTGTTGCAATGTCATGATCAAGGGTAATTTTATGGCAAGAGTCATATTCAAAAGGGTGCAAATATTTAAAAATGGAATTACTGTGCTAACATTGAATATTTGAACATATTATAAAAAAAACTCTAGAAAAGTGAGAATGTTAATTATCAGTATGTTATAGTGTGTGTTATTGTTGTTTTAGTGGTCTTCTTGGTAGGTAATCTTGAATGATTAGATGTATTGGGGACGTGCTAAATTTTTTTTTTTTTTTGGGGGGGGCACTGGGCTTCCTGCCATCATATGTACATGAGCGTTGGCTCTAAAGTTAAACTGTATCACAGTTTTCCATGATGGCAGTACACTGAAAAGCTTGGAAAGTAATTGTTTCACTTACGTCTTTTCTTTTTTTCTGAGCTTGCCGACTTCCATTGTTTTAAGAATAGTAAGGCATATGTTATGATAAAATGGAGAGTCAGAAGTGTTCAGCAATAGGAAAATAACCAGAACAAGTCCACAGCCACTGCCAGACACCAATGGGAGTCAAAAACCCAAATATTAGACTCCTGCACAAGCAACACACAAATGAAATATTAGAAAGGAAAAAGAGCAATAACTTCAAGTTAATTAAAAATAACTTTTTATTGAAATTACATTACATAAAGCATTATTTTAATTTTTCTTTCTTATGTTATAATGTTATTGTTTTCTTTCTGCTTTTCCCGGTTAGGGGTCGCCACAGCAGAACTCCGGTCCGCTAATGATTGGCAGTCAATTTTTTTATGGTGCCGAAGGTGCCAGCCCAACACCCAGCCTTCAACGGAGGCACGCCCATTCACGCATGTCTTTCAAATGCCACTCGAATGCGGGGAGGACATGTAGACTCCACACAGAAGCCACTCTAGCCGAGAATCAAATGGGAGAACCTCTTGCTGTGAGGCGACAACACTACCGCTGCAATAATGTTCATAAATCTGCTTTCTAAGGCTCCACTCTGTTTTGCCAACATAAAATTCTGACCAATCAGAACACTTTTCTAGATAACTTAATCAACTGTACCACAATTACCAGCCTGAGGAAAATGATTATATTCATCCCAGTATCAAACTTGGGTGATTATACCTCAATAACATGTGCATTGATTACATGTACCACAATTTCATGTACCTGTTTTAATACCTGAAACGTGTTTTTTTTTTTCCAGAAATTTCCCCAATACTATTTAACTTGTTTGCTCCTTTAAACATGAAGTATGGTTCTTCTCCTACCACTTTTAAAATACCAGTGTTGGTTAACAATTTTTCTAACTATGTCTTTCACCATTTTGGCACCTGTATTATATTCAATCACAAGAGCTTTTTCAAACTTGCTAAGCCCATCCAGGGGGATTCCCACGTCCCACACAATAATAACAACAAATGCGGCAGATGGTAACAATGATTGTTACATTCTTAATTTATCAGGACATGTTTTTATGGATACAGAACTTTCAGTGCTTGAATGTGGACTTAAATTTGTTCCTACTGTTGTACCAAGGTTACACTATGTCAAATGGGATATTTTTAGATTGGTTAGAAAATTACAATTGAAATGTTTATTTGGGTCCATACATGACAATGAGTATAATGTATGTTTAATTGATACTAGTCTGGACTCTAGTTCTGGAAATGATATTTTTTTTTCTTGTGTCTCAGATGCAGTTTATAATGCATACAATTTACTAAATACCAGTAATATTAAGATACAAAGCAAGTATGTTCCTGTTTGTAATGATGTGAATATCAATGATTTTCACAAAATAGTTGATGTCTTTGTTGTATGTGAGTTGAAAGATTTAAAAAAAAAATGGGATGATATAGTCTTCACTCTAACACGAAATGAATCAACAACGTTGTTAACCATGTCTAAATATGATCATGTGGTTTTCAAACCCTAGGACAAGGGGAGCAAATTGGTTATTATACATGTGTCACAATATTTAAAAATGTGTTATGAACATTTAAATGATGACAAAACTTATGGTAAAGTAGATATATCTGAGTATTTTTTAACAATGGAGGAATATAAACAGTTACTTAGTAAAGGTGAAAGATTAGGATATCTTACTAGTGATGATTTAAAGAAAAAGTTCAACATTGAAACATGTACTATTGCTTTTATTGTTTACCTAGGGTACATAAAAATCTCTGGGCACCCCCTGGGCATCCAATTGTTTCAGGCAGAAACTATTTTACATATAATTTAGGCCATTTGATTCATTTTTTTATTGTTACCTAAAGTCATTCTATTGCCAGCATACATCAAGGATGTTTTTGATTAAGTTTATACAATGGACAGGGAATATGTATTGGGTCACTCTTGATGTTGAGAGTTTATATACTAACATTAACCATTGCCTTGGCCTGGAGACCATTAGATTCTTTTTGGTGAGTCCCCTACAACTGAATATATTATGGAATTAGTTCATTTTTGTTTGACCAGAAATTGTTTTGAGTTTAATAATGAAGTATTCCATCAAAAACGTGGTACAGCTATGGGGGCAGCCTTTGCCCCCTCATATGCCAGCTTAACAATGGGTTGTTCGAGTTGGAATATATTTTTAAGAAAAACATTTTTCTTGAGCATGTTAGGCGCTATTATAGGTTTATAGATGATTTAATTTTTTTATGTGAGGGTGGTGAACAAAATTTAAATGGATTTTTGGATGAGTTACAAGTTAATAGGTTTAATCTACAGTTTGGTGGAATTCAAATAGGTACAGAAGTTTCTTTTTTAGATGTAGATTTGAATTTAAGTGAAGGTGGAAGACTCACTACTAAGGTACATAGGAAATTTCAAGGTAATATACATTATTTAAAAGCTTCTAGTTGTCACCCAAAACATACGATTGAGGCATTATCATATGGGGAATATATATACCTCTTTAAATTATGTAGTGATGAACAGGACTTTTACAATGAAGTTGCTAATACCTATAGAATGTTTGAGAAAAGAGGTTATAAAGAGGACACATTACAGAGGGGATGGTCAAGATTTAATAGTGTGTATAGGGGAAAACATGTAAATAGATATAGGTTAGGCAATGGTGAGTATATTAACAAACAAGAGGACCCAAATATGTATTTTGTAACCACATATAGTGGGTTTAGCAAGAAATTAATGGACATTCTTCAACAACAATGACAATTTTTATATTCTTTGAAGGCTGGCTGCACTTGGATGCCCAAGAAATTAGTAAGTTCATACAGTTAGCCGAAGTATAAACATTTTTTGGTTAAAACCAAATTTAAGAGTCCAAGTGAGAGTTTAGTTAGAACTATGGGTAATAGGGGGTACCTTAGGATGTGGAAAATGTAAGCATGCACATTTATTGTGCCTTGTTTTGAGTATATTAATGGCAAAAAATTTGAAGTTAAAGGGGAATTTAGATGTGACACTGAGGGCATACTTTATGCCCTCAGATGTCCATGTGGTAAAATTTATATAGGAGAGTCTAAAAGGGCCTTTAAAGTAAGGGTATTAGAGCATATTCATGATATTGGCATCAAAAAAGAACAAAGTTCAGTGGCACAAAAATTTTTAAAAGCACATGGAGGTTCTGTTAGGGGTTTACAAACCACAATTTTGGAGAAAGTGGATCAAATTTATCTTGGGGAAGTTAGTGGAAAAAATAAACTTCTTTTTAAAGAAGCAATTTATATATTGTAATTTGACACTTTGGTTCCTAAGGGAATGAATGTTGAATTTAATTGGCAAGTGTTACTTTAAAGAATAAGGGTTTTTAATTTCTAGATTAGTTAATTGTTTAATTGTGTTAATTTTAATTGTATATAAGATATGTGTTTTAGCTGTTGAAGTATATACTCCTAGAAGGCATTTCTGCCGAGATGTCAGAGAGAATAAAGTTTTTTACTTGAAGGTCCTGGCTTTTTGTTGTTTTTTTTTGTTTACTTGAGTCCAGTGTGTGGTTTTTGCTGTAAAACAATTACCAGTCTGAGGAAAATGATTGTATTTATCCCAATATCAAACTTGGGTGATTGTACCTCACTAACATGTGCATTGATTGCATGCACCACGATTTCATGTACCTGTTTTAATGTCTGAAACATTTTTTTTTTATTTTGCCAGAAATTTCCCCAATACTATTTAACTTAAACATAAAGTGTGGTTCTTCTCCTACCACTTTTAAAATATCAGTGTTGGTTAACAATTTTTCTAACTATATATTTCACCTTTTGGCACCTGTATTATATTCAATCACAAGAGCATTTTCAAACTTGCTAAGCCCATCCAAGCTATTTTTGGGGAAATATCTGATAAAGTTGTGCCTTCTGTTGGTGTGTTTGAGATTAAACAAACACCTAATGGGGTTTATATTTGGTACCCCTCTCCCTTAATGCCTCTGTACTAATACTTCTAATAAGAGAGTTGGAATAACTCCTGTTCAAAAACATACATTCATGTTTTGTCTTTCTTCCTCAAAGATGATTTTTCTAGAGACCATACATGCTAGTCTAACAAACTGTCCTTTAACAAGAATTGTTTTCTAGGTAATTGGATGACAACTATTAAAATGCAGATATATGTTAGAAAACATGGGTTTCCTATAAACAGTAGAAATAAAACCTTCTACACTATTAATAATAAATGTATTCAAACAGTTGATTTTATGGTTGCTTTCCTGGTAAGTGAAGTTCAGGAAACTAGATGTCCCAGAGATGTATTGTATAAACAACTAATTTTCACTCTCTGGCCCAACCCATAATATAAATGTGTCATTCAAGAAATGCAAATATGGAGTTCAAGATGGCTGCTGTCCTGTAGGTGGTGCTGAAGCGCAGAGGAGCATCCTACCTTAATTGTTTTTTTCTAAATATATGTGAGAAAAATTAATCTACTTATAATTTTACCCAAATCCGATAGTATATTTGCTACTTCACGTACCTGAGGGAAGATAATCATCAAAGGTCAGCAGATTTATGAGATTGCAGCAGATTGGAAGCGGAGTGTAAACCACATGTGCAGACTCTGTCCTGACAGTTCCTAGGCTGGATTGGATCTACATTACAACACAGAATAAGTTTTATTGGGATATACCATAAGACAAAAAGATGCCAGTAATCCAAGTAACACGACTCCACGACCACCAGGAACAAAATACCAAGAAAGTTAGTGGAAAGCGAATTGGAATAAACGCCTCAGATAATTGATGGTAACCATCCAAATTGATAGCCAAAAGCAAGTTTGTGTTGGACAATAACTGTCTGTTAAGATAGCAGCTGTTAGAGTTTCACGCCTTCTGCAAACAGTTTACTGTAAAATAGTCAGCGAAACACACCAGCTGTTTAGATCCCAGTAAATGTTTGAGTAAACAGGTTGGTTTTCACCTCACCAAACAGAAAATTGTTCCAAAGTTAAACAACACAAGCTATTATGTGTTGAAGTTCGGTCTTCACCTCATTACAAATGGAAACAGCTGTCCAA
Organism: Protopterus annectens; assembly: GCF_019279795.1. Classification (NCBI taxonomy): domain Eukaryota; kingdom Metazoa; phylum Chordata; order Ceratodontiformes; family Protopteridae; genus Protopterus; species Protopterus annectens. The sequence goes on along the minus strand of NC_056742.1, from coordinate 547,405,894 downwards.
AATGCACTTTTGAAAGGACCACAGCAATATAATCTTGTAAATACGAACACTTTATTGACAAAAAACTGGCAAGCGCTTTCACCTTGTAGGCTTCCTCAGGCCAAAAGTTTAACTGTGGAACAATTTTCTGTTTGGTGAGGTGAAAACCGACCTGTTAACTCAAACATTTACTGGGATCTAAACAGCTGGTGTGTTTCGCTGACTATTTTACAGTAAACTGTTTGCAGAAGGCATGAAACTCTAACAGCTGCTATCTTAACAGACAGTTATTGTCCAACACAAACTTGCTTTTGGCTATCAATTTGGATGGTTACCATCAATTATCTGAGGCGTTTATTCCAATTCGCTTTCCACTAACTTTCTTGATATTTTGTTCCTGGTGGTCGTGGAGTTGTGTTATTTGGATATACCATAAGACGACAAATAAAATGTCACACGACGTGGAATCTATGGAAAGCCAAGTTACCAAAACAAAATTTTCTGCATTAACTTCACCCGAAAAAGATACTACTTCTAAAAGAGCCAGAACAAATAAACTTCAGGAGACTAACAAGATCACAACTACACATAAAAATAAATCAGAAGCATACAACTTAGAGGATCTTAAAACAGCACTTCAGCCTATTCATGAGGCTATACAAAATCTTTCCACCCAGATAAGTACAGTGGGATCTTCAATAGACAAAATCCTTACAAGGATGGAAAAAAATAGAATCTAAAATTATGGATCAGGACATTAAAATAGAAAGCATACAAAAATCATCCGAGTCCAACACAACTTCCATTCAGGATCTACAAAGTAAAATCCTAGATCTTGAAACTAGATCCAGGCATAACAACATTGTCATAAGGGGCATCCCGGAGAGTACTGAACAAAGCAAACTTGTGGACACTATAACTACAATATTTGCTCTCTTTTTAGGAAGCGACCTGGAAGCTAATCAAATCACTATCGAAAGAGCACATAGGGCTCTTAGACCATCTTCATTGTTAAATAAGCCAAGAAATATCTATGCTAGAATTTTAAACTTTCAACATGTAAATAAGCTCTTATTTGCTGCCAAATCCAAAAAAGCTGTTGAGTGAAATGGGCTGAAAATAAGCATTTCTCAAGACTTGCCACTTCAAATTAAACTAGAAAGACAGAAACTAGCCCCTTTTTGCGTCTTTTTAATCAACAAACAAATCAAATTCCACATGAAATATCCCAACACTCTTCATTTTACATACCAAGGAAACAAGTTTTCAATTAATAATAATAAGGAAGCAGCATCAATATTCCTCAAAATATTTAAAACAAACCCAGAGAATACCATCTTAAAGGCTTGAACAGCAGTATCAAATCATTTCTAACTACTCAGCACAATTTACACGAGATATGTACTCCAGAATACCTGCTTTGTGATTTCCTTACATACCTGCGATATTTTCGTCTTTTTTTTCCATTTTTGGGCTGGCTTGGTTGCCTCTGCATGACACAGGAGCTAGATTTCGAGGCCTGATTCCCTCGTGGTCGACTATTGCGTTTGTAAACTACAATTTCCATAATTCCATAGCAGTAAGCTAACTTCTACGTGCGTGGTGACTGGAATTCCCATGGTGCTTTGCTCTCTTAAACACATAGCTGCTCCTAATACAGGAACTTGCTCTATGAATGGATCGATGGCTAATTCAAGGACAGTATACCTGAAGAGAAGAGAAGAAACCTATCAGGTCGGATGAGAAGGCATTTGCGTAAATCCAAGTAATCCTTGAACAGGAGGACTTACTCCACGCTTCTTTTGTTTCTTTTTCACCTGCAACAACTTGAATGGAAGGCAGTTTCCTTGTAACTATGTGGATTCCATAAAGATGCACTAGCTGCTCTGCTTTGGATGTACTTTGTGAGAATACAGGCTGCAAGGTACTGTCAATACAACGCTGCAGCGTTATAATTAAAATTATGCTAAACTAACAGCAACATAAGCAAAAAGGTTACACTAATATTTGTTGTACTGCTACCTGGGATTTTTTTTTTTTTTAGACTACACTAATACTGGTTAACTTCTGGCTGGAAGATGTAGTGGTCTACATATAATTCATGTTCATAAATTGCTGACTGAAATGTTATTGTTTATAGTAGAGTGGTAAATTACATAGATCTCTTCTTAATGTGGTTAACATTACTATATATGTACATGGAGAATTCTCACAACACATTCATTTTGTGCTTGATCTGTGGTTCAGAATTAAGTAAGGATAGTTTAGTTTTCGATGCTCCATAGTGATAGACGTTTAGGTTTGGGATACTGTTTATTTTGTATATTTAGCTTAGTAAATCTTAAAAAAATTTGTCATCTTTTCAGTTTAACAACTACGTTTCAAAAGGTTGAATGTATCCCACAATCTTCTAGAATAGGTGAGTTAGTGGTTAGGCACAGGGTCAAATCTAAAAGAGTTTCTCATCTATATCTGATTAATACATGTTTTATATGGAATCCTTCTATACTGAATGTACGTATTAACACATACATCAACCATAATTTAAGTTGTCATTTCTTAACCACAATATGTGGACGCTAGCTTCATGGAATGTTAAGGGGTTGCAAACAGATAATAAGAGAAAACTGTTTATGCATGTACTCTTTAAAACTAAACTGGACTTTATTTTCATACAGGAAACCCACTTAGTAAATGAGCAATGGAATTTCACTGGTAAAAAAAAATGGGTTAAAACTGTCATAGCGGCAGGAAATAAAACTAATAAAGCGGGAGTTGCCATCATCATTAAAAATTCCTTCCAGCATGATATTTTAAACCAAGACTCAGACCCAGAAGGTAGATGGTGCTACTTTGTGACTAAAGTTAATAATCTAGATAAACCAATTTTAATAATAAACATTTATGCACCATGTACCTCACAACAAAATTTTTTGATGGTTATTTATAATCTACTTAGGTCCTTCCCTAAGCACTATTATATCTTAGGAGGTGATTGGAATTCTATTCAGGATCCAAAAACAGATAGAACCAACACCAACTCTAAGTATAATACACAAGCCACTACAGCACTTTTTGAAATAAAAAATGACTTCGGTTTATCTGATCCCTATTCTAATCCTTTTTCACATACAGGCACTAAAGGGTTTACATTCTTCTCTCAATGTTACAAAAGTTGGTCCAGACTGTATTTCTTCTTGATATCTGATATTCTCCTATGTTATGTTCTTTCATTCCATACAGAACCTAGGTATTTATCAGACCATTCTAGAATTACTCTAGTTATGGACTGGGAACATAACAATTCTCCAAAAAATTCTACAATTTGGTGGCACTTGAACCTCAGTCTACTTAATAAAAATGATATTAAAGAAGAAATTGACATTTTACTGGACAAATGCATCCTTTCCATTGTAGAGGATAATATGCCGACTGACATAATATGGGCTACCACAAAAGTTTTAATTAGAGGGATGTTAATCAATAAATCCGCATTTCATAGGAAAACTACTATTAAAAAAAAAATAGTATCAAGGAAGAAATTTCTAAACTTGAGTTAGAACTTCAACAGAAATACTCACTGGATTTAGAAAATACCATAGCCCAATTACAAGGAAACTTATTATCCCTCCAAGCAGAGAACCTGACGTATCACGAGATCAAAAACATAGCAAATTACTCGCAATGGGCCCAACTCCCCTCCAGATTTTTAGCAAGATTACTTAACCATCACAACCCTGTCCCAAATATCTCGGAAATTAATTTTCAAAACAATAAATACAACAATACACAAGACATAATTAAGATCTTTGAAGAAATATATGAAGATGTGTATAACCCCACTCCTGCTGCATATAACGAACAGGAATTACACTCATTCCTCAAACAATTAATATTTCCTAAAATTAACGAACAACAACAGGATCTTTTGTCAGCTGAGATTACGCAACCGGAAATTTTTACAGCCATTAACAATTTGAAATGTAATAAGGCACCGGGTCCAGATGGTTTCTCAGCTGAATTTTACAAATGTTTCATCTCCAAAATCTCAACTATTCTATACCACCTTTTCACTTACATTATACGTTTTGGCATCACTGACTTGCATTTGAATGCATCTAGAACCATCCTATTACCCAAACCGAATATGGATACGACTAATCCCCACAACTATAGGCCCATCTCTATTATTAATCTAGAGATGAGAATTCTGTTATTACAAAAATTATATCTCCAGAACAATCAGGGTTCATTAATAATAGACAAACAATAGACCAAACTCTCACTCTTGATGCTATGATTTCTTTATCTCTAGTAAATCATACTCCCTTATATACATTAGCTATTGATGCATCTAAAGCATTTGACTGAATTAACAAGCAATTTCTCGCATCTATTTTGCCAAAATTTAATATTCCTACGCAGTTTATCCATTACATTAATATTCTTCATATGAGGGCTTATACCACTTTACAAATAAATAAATATAGCTCAAAGAAACTAGAAATTAATAACGGGATAAGACAGGGTTGTCCGTTATCACCTTTTTTATTTAATATATTTATTGAACCATTGTTTTTGCTAATAAAACCTTTCACAATATCCCTGTTTTATATAATACAGACATTGCATTTCCCGCATATGCAGATGACTTGAATATATATTATTCCCTCCCTTGTTCAGATTTGAATAAGATAACAAAATCAATAGAGATCTACTCAAGATTCTCGAATTATAAGATGAATACAGATAAATCAATAATCCTCCCCTTAAATTACTATTCACAATACCCTACTCTTTTTACCCCACAAACTATCAAAATTAAAGACTATTTACACTACCTTGGAATTTCATTTTACAAGGACACATATAAATTTCATCAGGAAAACGTGGGTAAGGTTTGGTTAAATATACAAAAAGATTTAGATAGATGGGCTCAACTTAAGCTCCCCTTCTTATCCAAGGTGGCCATTATTAAAATGAATGTTCTCCCGAGACTACTTTATACATTTAGCGCATCTAATACAACGATACACAATAAATTCTTCAAGAATACCCAAACAACATTATCGAAATTTTTATGGTTCCCAAAACCCATCAGGATAAGCTACCAAAAACTTATCTATCCCAAGGATAAAGGTGAAATAGGACTCCCAGATCTCAGATTATATTATGAAATCAACAAATGTAGTAGAATAATCAATATTGCAGATTATATAAGGATTCCGCTAAATGGTACCCGTTATGGGTGAAATTATATTACAACTATATTAAAGCATTACACTTCAATCCCAAGGCACTCCCATTCTTAGACAAAAACTCTAGGAGAGAGTTTAAACTACAAAATGATATAAAGGAACAAATTACAATCATACAAAACTTTTTGATTCCTTGAACTTAACTTTTGCATTTATGACACTTCAACCAATGCATCTCAACCCCAACATTAAATTGAATAACAAGTTGATCGATTTGAATCCCTACCCTATGTTGAAGGACAAAGTGGTATTAGACTTTTTTCCATTTAAAGATGACTCAGTAAGTAACATGAGGAATACACTGAAACTATCACCTAAGTATACAACTATTTTAAGACAATTAAAAGAGGTATGTTACAAATTTTGGGACGGCATTAATATTTCAGACTCAGATATAGCTACTTGTAAAACATTATGGGATCTGTTCAAACGTAAAAAAAAATGATATTGAATGTATATAAAATCATTCTTTCTATTAAATGCAGCAGAGAAGCTGTCCATTCTAGCTACTGGACAAACAGGACTCCACCATTACATCCAACAAAATTGCACAGGCTATTCAAAAATTCTCCAAATTTATTCCCCTTCAGAAGTTTAGATACACACAACTTATGATTCTAAACAATGCTTACTTTACACCTCAGATTCTGAATAAGTTATATCATGATACGCCAATTTACTGCCAATTTTGCCCCATGCAGGAAGTAGATATTATACACATATTTTGGAGCTGTAAATGCGCATACAAGCTTTGGTGTGCCTTAAGGGTCAGATTAGAAAAAATGGGATATGAAAAATCAACTTTATCATGGAAATTTGCTCTTTTACATATTCCCCCAACAGGTTTTAGAAAAGAATATACACATCTTTTTATAACAATTTTTATGTTAATAAAATATTACATTACTTTGAATTGGAAAAGCAGAGTCGCACTATCATGGGAAGGCTTTAAACAAGTAGCTAGAAAGCAAGTATTACTGCACAAATATATATGGTACTCCATGAAGCGTCAACCCCTACAGAAGGATTCCTGGAAATTTTTATTAGATGTTATTCTGACATGAGGTTAACAAAAAAAAAATATATCAACTCGGTTCGACAGGATGTAGATGAGTTTTGTATATAGTTGACTTTTAATGTAAAATCTGTATGTATGTTTATGATCCTTTAATGTTTTTGTTTATATGCATTGTTAAAAAAATTGTTAATAAAGAGAATTTAAAAAAAAAAAAAAGAAATGCAAATATAACATATACCCTTAAAAAACTCAGAATTAATCCAAATTTTCTTTCCCATGCCAAGTCAGCTAAATTGATAAAAAACAGAGCACATGCTGCTTCCTATGCTACTGCAGTGATTTGCTTATAAATCTCTCCCTCAAAATACATGTAATTATAGTTTAATGCACTTACCATAAATTCTTTGAGCATTTTGACTTCATTTGTAGATAAAAATTCACAAGAAAGTAATACTTCATTAAAATATTCAAGTCTGTCCTCTTTGAGGATACATTTGAAAAGATCCACTACATCCATTGTTAAAAATCTCAAATTTCAGTCCCAAAGCTCTGGGTTTAATCTACCTTGAAAGTCTCATGAGTGCTACAACATATGGAAATCCACAATGTATATAGGTTTTAGTAATTTATTACAACTGCTCATAATAAGCTTATTCCCAGCAACCTTAGGTCAGTCAACTTCTCTCCAGGCAATGTCCATTTGTCCAGCTTGGATTACCTCGGACAGCTCTATTGAGCAAAAGCTGGACGTAAAACCAATCAACCTGACAAACATGAGCTAAGGATTGCTATACTCAGTATAGGTTCACTGACAGGATCCATTTTGGTAGCGGATGACATGATGCTAAAGGTGGGGCTGGAAATCCTCTGTACCCAGGAGAAAAATGGATGGGCAATAAAGAAAAGCCATGTGGCTTGGGATCCAGAGTCTACTACTCAGGGGGAGGACAGACTAGACATTATGTGGGAATTGTGGTGAGGGAGAGTCTTCTAAAGATATTGAGGGATATCATCACAATTAGTGACAGACTCACAGTAATCAGACACCAGTGTAAGGGTAAGGAGCTATTCATAATCTCAGTTTATGCCCCGCAGCAGGGTTGTGATAACAAGGAAAAGAGTAAATTTGGGTAGCAGTTGTAAGACCTACTACGTAAAGCAGGACAACATGAGTTGGTGTTGATAGCAGCCCTGAATGCTCTTATCAGGACAGACCGAACAGGTTATGATGAATGCCTAGATCCACATGGGTGGGATAACAGGAATAAATAAGGACTTCTGTTTTGCAAATGGCTTGATGGTGGCCAACACATTTTCTGTAAGAGAGGCAGTCACAAGATCACATATTTGAATGGATAGCATAGGCTCATGTAGACTTCCTTCTAAGGAAAGGGTGGTGGGATATAGTAAGATATTGCAATGTCATCCCCAGAGAAACAGTCAGGTCATAGCATAAACCACTGGTGGCCACAATCAGCTGCAAGAAGGGTCAGAAAAGGCTCTAAGGTCAACAGAGACCAGGCTGAAGACCTTGAGGTTGACTGGATTGAAAGCACAAGAGTTCATTGAAATACTCTGGGTTTTATCACCTTAGGAAGATGAGGAAATAGGAGGAGAGGGAGAAGAAATGCAGCAATTCAAAACAGCACATGCTAAAACAGCAGAACAGATATGCAGCTGAGCCAGCTATGGAAATAAGTTATATTAAAAAAGCTGGTGGTGGAATGTAGAATTTCAGGAAGCTATCAAAAGAAAGATGTGCAGTAAAAAGTGGAAGAGAGAAAAAATGTAGGAGGCTAAGCGGGAATATTGGTTGGCTAATAAAGAAGCTAAGAGAGCAGTTGGAGTAGTAAGGATCAAGATATCAGAGACACTCTGCCAGCTTCTGAAAAGTGACTCAGCAGATGGCACAAAGAACCTCTATCAGGATGTAAGGCGAAGACCTAAAGACAAAGAAGATAACTATCAGACACCCCTCATAAAGTATGCCAGCAACAACCTCCACATGACATCAAAGGCAGATGGAAGGAGTACTTCTAGTAGCTTCTGAATGAAGAAAAGTCCACAGAACTGGTACTGCCCCAGATGCTGCCTAAGATGAAAGTGGAAGAAGAGCCTCCACCCTAGAAGTCGAACAGCATTAAGGGAAATGAAGTCAGGGAAAGTAGCAAGCTCAGATGAGATCATAGCAGACATAAGCAAGATGTTGGTTGAGTTAGAAAAGAAATGGCTCCAGAGGGTACTCACAGCAGTCTGGAAGAAAAGTGTATCACTGATGACTGGAGAATATGCATTCTATTGCAAGTGTACAAGAATAAAGGGGACTTTCACAACTGTGGTTAGTACAGAGGTATCAAACTCTTGTTCCACACAAGTTCTTGAGAGGGTGATTAATAAATGAGTACTCAAAGTAGTAGAAAATAAGATCAGAGATAGCAGTTCATATTCAGATGAGTAGGCAGCACAACTGACCCAATGTTTACATTGAGACAAATAGTTGAGAAGGAGTTAGACAGTAGGAAAGAAACCAAATGGGCATTAGTAGACTTGGAGAAAGCATGACAAGGTCCAAGTAAAGCTGATTGAAGCAGTCTTGTGATGGTTTGAAATCCTGAAAGCATTGTTAGAATTAGTGCAGGCTATGTGTGTGTCACAAATACGAACAGTGGTTGGACTCACAGTGAGGTTCCTAGTGGGGCTGGATGTGCATCAGGGCTCAGCTCTGAGACTACTGCTGTTCATACTGGTGATGGACTACATTAACAACCAAGTTGAAGGGGACAGATCAACAAGCCTGCTGTATGCAGATGATGTGGCATTACAAGCAGGGTCTGAACAAGAACTTCAGCAAATGATTGAGGAATTGAATGCAAAACTGAAGGCATAGTGGACAAAACTGAGTACAGACAAGACAGTTGTCATGGCAACAAATGGGGGTTCAGAAGAAGTTAAAGCTTAACATAGGAGGGGAAAATAGTGGAACAAGTTAACAGTTTCAGGTAGCTGGAAGGGTGGTTGACAAGAAGGGAAATCTGGAGGAAGAGGTCAAAACTAGAATCAGAGGAGCTGCAGCTAACAGGCACTGAGTGTCATAGATAGTATGTGATAGAAGAATGCCAAAGAAGTTGAAAAGTAAGGAGTACAAAACTGTGGTGTGACCAGTACTTCTGTGTGGTATAGACTGCTGGACAGTGAACACAGAGCAGTTGCATAAGCTAGAGGTGATGGACATGATGTGCCTGAAATGGGTGGTAGGATGCACATTATGTGAAAACGAAAAATACGATATCAGAGCAGAAGCCAAAGTAGCTCCAACTAAAGACAAGGTCAAAGAGGACTGATTATGGTGAATCTGGCACAGGGCAATAAAGCAGAAGACCATCTAGTAAAGAAGATATGGGAGAGATGGCTAGAAGGATCACTTTAATTAGACTGTCCATGGGATTAAGAAACATTCACAACACTGTGACAGGCAGTGTTGCAGGATTAGTGGCCATGCTCAGAGTGTGTGTGATTTAGAGACACACCCACCACTAGCAGTGGAGATCAAGCAGCATGACTGGTCAGAGTATGTATTGATAGCATTATAATCAAATGGTAATGAGCAACATTATTAAAATGAGGGTCTCCATGTATGCAAATGAGGTAAAACATGATGGCAGAGTGACTGAGAAACATATAAAGAGGACAGTATGATAGAAACAAGGATATGAAGCAAAGGGATGGATTGCATGAGAGAAGACCTGCAACAGTGAGGCATGACTGTTGAAGAAGGTAGGACAGTGACATTAAATTGAGGGAGACAGCAATAGTTGATGGAACACCTCTGTCCCATATAGAAAATGGGAAGAAGGTAGTTGATGATGATGTGGCATCAATGGAAAGGTGATTCAAAGATTCTCTTTGAAAGGAAGTATGTGTGTGTGTGTGTGTGTGTGTGTGTGTGTGTGTGTGTGTGTGGTATTGTGGGCAGTGATGGTGTTCTGTTTGTCTACTGGAACACAGTCTCAGCAGTAGGTGCAACTGTCTTGTCAGTCTTTTGGAGAAGTGCAGGGCATGTGTGTGTGTGTGTGTGTGTGTGTGTGTGTGTGTGTGTGTGTGTGTGTGTGTGTGTGTGTGTGTGTGTGGTATTGTGGGCAGTGATGGTGTTCTGTTTGTCTACTGGAACACAGTCTCAGCAGTAGGTGCAACTGTCTTGTCAGTCTTTTGGAGAAGTGCAGGGCATGTATAGAATAGGACTGAACTTCCCATGCATGTATCTGCCCATGGGTGTTGCCTCTATCGAGGAAGCAGTCATATTGAATTTAGAACACTGTACCTCTCCACTGGCTAGATGTTGGTATGCTACATGACTGTGATCGAAGTTCATCACCAGACATGGCAGTGCCATGACTGCGACAATTGCAGGGACATCCTCTCCTTGGTGCAGACACCTCCATAAATGATGTAGCAGTGGACATACTAGTGCTGTGTGAGTTTGGTCTACCTCATCAATGGCCATAATGACCACCATATGTAGAAGTTTTGATGTGAGTAGTGGCTCATGATTGACAGATCCCTCAGAGCCACACGCTCTAGGGATGTAAACCTTGTCATAACAATGAACAAAACATGCTGGAGGGATGGGTTCCTGACCCAGGGACTCCCCATACACTGGAATGTACTGCCCATACATGTCAATCAGAGTGCCTCCTAGGCCCTCTTCAAAAGGAATCTTGACGATTGGATGGGAGATAGGAAATTCACCCCAGGGATCATACATGTCACCCTGCTAGACAGGGGTCCAGGGAAGTAAATATTGTGGGAAGAAATATCCAGGGAATTGTTATGGTTAGGCTTGTATAGGCCCTAGGGCAGATAGCCTAGTACCAACCTATGACCTCAAGAGGACAGGGCATGTTCCAGTAAGTTACTTAATCTGTCAAAACAGTCACTTGTGGGACACGCCCTCATGGAGGTTATGCTGCACACCCTGCTTCAGCCTGATCATGTCTACCATGGCTGTGGTGATAGTATCCTGTGCCTCCATGATAGCCCTAAACATAAACTGTGTTGAGGCCAGAGATGCGCCAACTTCAGGAGATGGGTCTTAACCATGTCTCCATTGATATCTTGTACTTAACCCCGTGTGTATCTCTCCCTCTGCCCAGTTTGCATGAGTTATCTGCAAAAGTGCAGATGGGTATATTCCCCTTAAGCTTTGCAATCTTTCTGCAAAGCAAGTTCATATGCTTTACTTCTCTTTCACCTTTATTACAACAGCTTTAAACATTGCAAGTATCAGTCTCAGTAGTCATGCATGTTGAGATGGAGAAGTTTGGACTTCCCTTGTTTGAGGTTATCATGTGATGGCTGCCAATGAATTGTTGAGCTCAGTGATGATAGTGCTGCTCCATGGCTTCTTCAGTAGCACAATGAGGATAATTGCTTTTGCTTGGACTTATATTTTTTCAAACATCTTTATTAAATTTACACATATGACAAAGGCAATCTTACATTTATATAAATGAAAAGCATACAAAATTATATCACTTTAGTTGTAAGCAGTTTACATCACAGACACCATTGAAACAACTGTAGTTGTAAACATTATACATCACTTATAAACCATCCAGGCATTGTCAGTTAAGCATTATATGGCTCATTCAAATCCTGCCTCTTAAACCTCATTCCTGCTCTGCATATATTGTTCCCACAATTCACATTTTTTCCTATGTAGTTTGCTCCTTCCCTTTTCTAAAGATCCCAAATCCAATTTTATCTGTTACTATATTCACTACTTCTAGTAAAGTTGGTCTAGACTTTGATTTCCATTTTCTAGTAATTGCTTTTTTGAAGGCCACCATAATTAGATTCAGCAAGGTTTTACTATGTGTGGGCAGTTCCGATTTGAAGCATAACTCAAAAAAATCATCTCTACAGTCAGTTCCATCTGCTCACCCAGGATCTCCAACAGAGCGGTCTGCAGGGAATCCCAAAAGTCTGCCAGCTCATCACACTCCCAAAAAATATGTTCCCAGCCACCTCTTTCTTGCCCTTCACACCTAAAACAATTGCTATCCACCTGTGGAAAAATTCTTTGGAGTCTACTTGGGGTCTAAAAATACCTATGTAAACACTTCCAGGCTAAGATCCTAAATCTTCTAGACTTTGTTGCATATTTGGGAAATATACATATATACCCCATTGTCTCTTTGTTGCTTGCACTTATATTGTGCTAATCTAAGTGTCTTGAATGATTATTATGCAAATGAGGGCTCAGTGCACACATTTCTGGATCACTCAGGTTTACTTCCTACAGACTGGCTGAATTTCATGCTGCCATCCAAGCAGTGTTGTACATATGACTGGGCACCTGTGGACAGCAGTGCACATGTATGGTTCAGCTCTTGGCTCTGTGAGAATATCTGTAAATTTGGAAAACACATACTGAGAGTGGAGTTGCTGTAATGCATAGTTAACTACCACCATATTCCTAGAAGCTGGGATGCCATTTTTCACATCACAAACTGCTGTGTTCAAAAGCTGTCATACAGTTCTTATACTGGCTCTTTTCCACCAAGGGTCACACAAATGTGTTCACCCCAGTTGGACAACAACTGACACATGCAAAGATGGGTGTGACTGCAAATTTTCAACCATTTCTCTCTGCAGTGTATTAGAGGTAACGCCATGTCCTCAGAGGGAGGCAATCAAACTGAGGTTAGAGCACAAAAGTGGTGTGTTTTGGCAAGCAAGAACTTCTACCAACTACTCCAGCAGCATAGGGTAAGGCTCCTGGAAGAGGGTTATCATGGCCTTCAATATAAGGCAGAGGCCTGGGACAGCTTGGCCAAGATGTTTCATTTGCCAGTAGCACACCACATAATGGTGAGCAATGTTATCACCATTATAATGACTGGAAAAGGCAAAATTCTGATCTCCTGGGCTGATGGGAGGCTGAGGTGAGGGAGCATCCACTACCTATGAACTGTAAGTAATTTACGGCTCACATCCACATGCAAACTGCAACTTTTGCCCAGTAAATGTCTAACTCACTCCCATTTCCTTCTCCTTAGCCCCTGAACAATGTGCAGAGAATACAGAGCTGCACAAGAAGAGACTGGAGACGTACAAGAAGAAATGTCATGAATACACTTGTCACAAGTACTATAGCTGTATGTATATTAGCAATCCAGTCATATAATTATTCAGAGTAGGTATGGGGTTTCTGGAGGGTTGCCACCAAATCAGGTGTTCAGCATGATGCTTTGGGTTGATAGACTATTCTGACATAACTTGTGTTTGGCTTTTGTGTTTGTTGTACTTTACAGTACCACAGCTACTACCTTTCATGACAAATTATGTGACATCTGCAGTCTCTGTGGTAATGGTACAAATTCCACACATCTACTTTATTATTCTGTTTGGACTGATGTTAGTAATGCATGTTTGATGGCAACATTCAGTAAGATGTACAGGTGGCTAAGAAGCTTGAGCCCTGGACTTATGCAATGGATATGCTCTTGGCTGTGGGTTGTATTCCCAACCCTTGCTCATTTGTTGTGGCATCAAACACAATTTCCAGTGGGTGTTTGACCTTCTCACCACAGTTTGCACAACAATGTGATGTACACATTGATGTGAGCTGCTTGTGTCAATTTAATTATGCAATTAATTATTAACTATAAATGTCTGGCGCACACACCATTAGTGAATGGTTTACATCAGTTTTTACGTAGACTGCAGACTCAGCTCAGCATGTAAGTGCATTGTCTTTCAGTTTGCATGTGCTGAAAGTTGTGGGTTCAATGCCCCTATGGGTTGTAAATTGTCACATCATTGTTACTGTGGGGTGGGTCTTCCCTGGCTATTGTATTACAGTACATATAGCACAGACAGACAGAATCAGGTAATGTTTTAGTGGCATTTTTCACTGTTATTTTTTCTTCTTTCTCTCCCACTCTCTTTGCTGTTATCCTTTAGATTATATACATACATTTTTTTTAATTTTATTTTACATTTCTATGCAACAGCATCCAAACCAGCACTCCTGCCACAATCAAGGCCTGTCCGCCCATTACTGATGGTGGGTATACCACCAACACTACTGTCATCAGTGACCCCAGCTGTCACTGTCATCTTCACACCTCTAGCATCACTTACAGTGGTCATTGCCACTGACCTTGCTGCAGAAGATGTTGCTATAGAACCTACAGGTGGCACTGACAGTGAAGGTGACACCTATGTCACCTGGCAGTAGCTAGGAGAAATAGGGTGGGGCTTATTGTCAAGCACCTGGATACCCACACTTACTGCTTAGAGACCCTTCTCTAGCTTTTTGCTGTGTCTTATCCCTGACCTGCACTGGTTATATCATCACTGTTAAAGCCCAGTGGAGAGGGAGCCCAGAGTGGCAACTAAGGTCCCAGTGGGTTGCTGCTAAGATTGTCTGCAGCGGTACTGTCCTTCTTCTCCCTGTTCTGCTGTTACCCTCTCTTTTGTGTCTATGCCCAGCCCTGTTTTTTGTCCAGTCCTGTACATCACCGTTGTCTTTCCTCTGTAAGTGATGTCTCGTTCTTCAATTTGTCCTCTCTCATTGTGTAAGGACCTCCTCTGTCAGTCTTGCCTGTATTTTATGTTTGTTTTCCCCTGCCAGAGATGTAGCTGTCTCAATTATCACAAAGAATATTCCTCTACATGATGCCCCTCAACAGCTTTACTAGTTGATCTGATGGCTGGTGCTCCTGATAATCCAATCAGACAATGAGGTACTGTGGCTGTTTCTGCATCTCAGCCTCATCTCCTCCACAGCTAAGGAGCAATTACAAAATAAATAAATAAATAAATAAATAAAATAAAATAAAGGTCTGAGATAAGGTACTTGGTAGCTCCTGAATGTGCCATATCCCCCTAGTAATATAAATAGCACCTCAGGTCACCCCTGAAAAGAGGTCACTAGTCTAGTGAGACTAACCTGGTCAACAAGGAAAATAAACAAATATTTTTTCCCATTCTGGGCTTTTTCCCTCATGTAATAACATTACAACTTTCTAATTTTTCATGAAGAGGTGTCTTCATGTAGGCATATAGGGGTGAGTCAAAATATTTATTTTTCTATATTTTTGCAAGATGTTTTTTTTACAAAGCAGTGATAGAACAGTATATCCTGACCTGCAGCTAGTTAACCTTCTAGTTATCACCACTTGCTTGCTCTTTGAATGCACACCACTACCTTGAATTCACACAGTAATTAAACATGCTCTGCCTTAGCTATAGACATACTTTGTCCTATATTATCTAATTAAATGTAATGTAACCCAGATCCTAAATGAACTGCACATGCAAACCAGAAGTCTGTAGTTGGAGAATCTACCAGTACCCAAAATGCCTCCTGCACTGAATTACCAAAGTGCCTTCCTCTTCCCTCTTGTAATGCACAAATTGTGGAATGGCCCGCTCTTTTCTGTAAGCCATCACCCTTGCAGTGTTCCTTTGGGGTATACTCTCAGGGACGATGTGCACTCTAAGTTTATCTGTCTCCAGCTCTGACATATCTTGATCCTTATTTATTTACTTCTTCTCATTCCTTTCTTTTCTTTCTTCTCTTTTGCTTTCAAAGAACCCCATCCATCCTTTCTTTATTTAGGCCTACTTCAGCATATTCGTATCCATTATACTTGTAATCAAATTTTTCATGAGAAACCGACTTAACATATTTTATTTTCCATAAATTGTATGTTTTATTCTCAGTTTTTTTTACCACTTCATCTCAATCCACCAATCCAATTCTCCTTGCTTTATTCCCAGGTCCCCTCTGTACTCCTTATGGCTCCTTACCGGTGATCCCAGATGTAACCTATTGCGTGTTGGGTATTCACTCACAATGCCTGTGAAGATGGACACATTTTAGAACTGGAGAGTGAGAACTTACATGAGAAGATGCAGATGGGACTTATTTGCTGATGATGGTTGTAATACTTACACGAGGGAAACAGCATGCAGTAACATCCCGTTTGCAAATTATTTGCTAATGCATATCATTTGTTAAACACCAGTTACTTTCCTTCTTCATATCTGATACACACTTTTGAGGTTCCTGGTCTCCACCACATGTCATATGAGTAATTAAAAGATCCAAGCTATCCCAGAGATAGGTATCAGCATACCCCACACTGCCAATCCTTCTGGCTATGCAAACTTATTCCTAGAGTGAAGGAACCTGTGGTTTCCTTGGATAGTTTGTTTTTTTGCCAGCAGTGGTGCACTTCTCTTTTAACTTTACATGACCTTCTTTATAATATTGTGCTTCCCTTATATTATTTTATGACATCATCATCATCATCATCATGATGATTATTTTATGTATTATGAGGCAATTTTCTGCATGGGTAATTGCTGAAATGGATTATCCTCAGTCCAAGCTTTCCATTTTACAGCAAGCAAACAAATAAACAAAAACAAATTCATAAATAAAAGGAAAGTTTTGCATTCAGGGCCTGGAACATGTGCCAAGTGTTATTTCCACATGCTTGAGTCTGAGGACTAGGGAAGTATTTGTGAGGGATGAGGGTAGAGTTAGATGTTTTTATATTTCAGGAAGACCCAGGCGATGATTATTGGAGAAATGCTAGACATTTCTCTGGTACTAGATATGCTGATTGGAGTGACATAACGGACAGAAATGCTTAAAGTAAGCATGTAAACGTATTTTCTGAAAGCATTGTATGCTTTACCAAACGTTTGGTTTCTTAGTTTTCCCTTATAACATGGAGATTGGGTGAGCAGTTCTTCTCCACAAGAGCTTATATTTATTTAGACGTTTTTATATTATACTTAATTTCTATGTGCTTTTAAAGCATATGTTAAATACTTTATAAATGGAGGATCTTTCCTTTCCTGCATGTTGGGGGATGTCTTTGAGGTATGAAAATCAGTACAGATGCTGTTTTATGTTGCTGTATGAGGGCATTGTGAGTGTGCTTTACTTTCTTTAATTGTCTTACTAGTACTTATTTAATGTACATTTACAAACGTAGGATAAAGAGTTTGATTTTCGCTGCTTTGATGAATCAGTTTTTCTGTGGCGGCTTTCTATGATCATTGTTTCTTTTATTTTTCTATTTTTAATTTTGTATTTTTTATACTAGTGTAGTATTTATTGTAACTGATAGATGTAAAAGAAACAGGCTGCTGTGCTTTATTTGAATTAGGTCAAATTGTTGATGATATGGCCAGAGTATTCGTAAATGTTTGAGGATATGGGTAGAATAGTGATAAACAAGGTACTGTAGACAATGTAAAAAGGATTAGGCTGGGTTATATGTTAAGACCTGAACAGAATTCTTTGTAGTATATAGATTTTTTTTCCTGCATCCATGTGATACAGAAGTTAGAGAGAAGAAACGTAAGAGTGTCAAGTGCATTACTGCTTTGAAAGCTATAACACACTGACCACTGCTACACAGAAAATGGCCACTGTAGAATACTGGCAAGAAGTACAAGAAGCTACTTCATTCAGACAAAAAAGAGAGGCAGAATTAAGTATTTAATGATTTAAAGTTTTTGTTTTTGGTTCCTCATGCTATTATGTGAAGGCTGCTTACTGCTTTTAATGCTCTAGCATGAGACTAAAGCTTAATAGCAGTGAGGGGTACATAACAAAAACTTGTTAAATTCCTTTCTGGTATAAGAAAGTTGCTTAACAAGCCTGTCTTTTTCCTCAATTTTAAAGTGTAATTGAGCTCTCCATGCACTACGTATGTGTTTCCCACCATAAAGTGATATCTAAATGTAACATTAGTGTATTCAAGAGATAAACATATACCCATTTTCATGGGTGGGCTCATTCCAGTGTCACATAGTTCTGCTGTTTTCACTGTCATACAATGTACATTGAAGACAAGAATATAGGATCATAGGATATTACTATGCTATCGACTCAGATGTCATTTCAAGCCTAGCCATTTCATCCTGATGTAATACCATAGAAATGTTAGTTAATACCCAAGACTGCATTTAGTAATGACTGCTCATGTCTAGTAGGGTTGTGGGCACTATCCCTGGTAAGAATTACAGTTCCCCATCCACTCATCCAGGTTCCTCTTGAGCAGTGTCATATAGGTGCTCTGTTTCACATGAATTGGTAGTCTGTTCCAAAGAGATGGCAGTCACTGGGAGATAAATCTGTCCCTCCAGCTTGTCCTATTTAAATCACAGGCCATATTTAGGTCCCTGAAATGGGTGGCCCTAGTCCTGTTTGAATTACGGATATGCAGGAAGTTCATTAGGCTTGGGTCTGAGATTGCACTGTAAGCCAGGCATAAGTCGCCCCTAAGAAGTCAATACAGTGCAGAGTAAAGTGACAGGGACTTCAGTCAGTCTGTGTATGACATGTTCTGGAGTTCCTTGATCTTCTTTGTTAGAAACCTCTGAGGTTTCTCCAGTTGCTGCAGATACTTTGTACGATACATGCTGAACAGGGCGTTATACTCAATTATGGGCTGGAGTAGTGCTGAGTATAGTGGGGTTATAACCTCTTTTGCTCTTGAGGTGATGCTTTTACTAATCAAGTGTGCTACATAGAAAGCCTTCCTTATGACAGTAGACACATGGTGGTTGAAGTTAAAGTCACGGTCAACTTATGACCCCAAGTCTGTTACCACTTCATGGGTGGAAAGAGTATTGTTGTTGATTTGATAGTGTGAAGAGACATTGTCTGTGCTGAAGGGAATGATGATGCATTTCTCTGAATACAGTTTGAGATCGCGCCTAAAGCACCAGTTGTTGGTCTGTGTAAGACCCTCCTGGAGTATACTGATATAATTTGGGAATTCAATAATTGCACAGAGTTTGCAGCTGTCTTCAAACTTGGTCAGCTACAACCCCTTAGTTTTGACCTGAACTTCTGAGACGTATATACCAAACAGTAGGGGGCTCAGTACTGACCCCTGTGGCACCCTGCTGGTAACAGGTCTGCTGGTTAATGTGGAGTCACTCACTTTGATAGCATGTTTCTGGTTTGTGAGCCAGTTAGCAACCCATCTTATAATGAAGGGGTTTACATTTAGTTTGCTAATTTTATCAGTAATGCCTGAGCGTGGGATTGTGTTGAAAGCCTTTGCCAAGTTGAGGTATGCTGTGTGCACAGATTTGCCCTCATCAATGGCCCTGGTCACATTTCTGAAAAAATCCACCACATTTAACTGGCAGGGTCTGCCTTCGACGAAGCCAAATTGAGTACGATCTTGAGTTTGGACGTTG
Source organism: Protopterus annectens (assembly GCF_019279795.1). Classification (NCBI taxonomy): domain Eukaryota; kingdom Metazoa; phylum Chordata; order Ceratodontiformes; family Protopteridae; genus Protopterus; species Protopterus annectens. The sequence continues at coordinate 547,386,397 of NC_056742.1, read as the reverse complement.
CCTATGTCTTTATTTATGAGGTTCATAATGATATGTTCCATGGCCTTACAGATAAGGCTAATCAGGCTTATGGGTCTGTCATTTCCCAGGTCTGTTGACACCTTTGTGGAGGCAAATAACTGTTGCTGTTCTCCATTCTTCAGGAACAAAGCCTGTGGTTAGACTATGATTGAAAATGGTACTTAATGGTGATGCTAGCCTGGGGTGCTGTCTAGTCCCACAGAGGCTGTGTTTTTTTGCCTTGGCCAAAGCTTTGATGACCTGTCCTTCAGATATAAAAAACAAAATGGTGAACCAGTCCTCCAGGCACCTGTTAGCAGACAGGTTTGGCTAAAATTTCACTCTCCTTTCCCCTCCAAACCTATCATAAACCTTGTCCCAAACATCTCCCCCACCCTACATATCTGAAGGTCACAAACCACCAAAAGCAAGAACAAACACAAAAACTAAATAAAAAACAAAATGGTGGACCAGTTCTCCAGGCACATTCCAACAATATTCACAGAATGATTGAAGCAAGCAGCAAAGCAGTAGAATCATTTTATTGAAACGATAAAATCACTAATAAAATAATTGGTAAGCACTTTCTTTTAATAATGTATTAAACTTCATCAGGCACCATGCTTTTTGCATCACTTCCTTAAATACTCAAGTGATTCAAGTTCATTAGATAAAAGAATTACAGAATAAATCAATAAACACAACACCATAGCCTGCCTAAAAGGAATACCACATAAACAATTGAAACAAAAAGATATGTGCTTTTCACAATGCTAAAAGCTTAATTTAAATACTGAATTAACATTATTAAAAACTTATATATAAAATATGCTGACTGTAATGTACTAAAGTTTTTTTTCTTTCTAGTGCTTTTAACCTGAACACTGGCGTAATAGAACTAGTCTCATTTATCCCTGGCCAGCTGCCATCTAGTCCCTTAGGTTCTAAAAGCAGCCCCCATGTTTTTTTGTCATTTATATCAACTTGATCAATAACTAGAAAGCTAAACCAATGTTCTAAGTTATCACACACATGTTTAGCTAAGGCATTATTTAAGTTATGTTTTCTTATGGCATAATCATGTTCATAAATTTGTTGACTGAATTTTCTCTTTGTTTTTCCTATATAAAAGGCTGGGCATGAGTCACGCGATGCTAAATATATCACTGCTTTTGAATTGCAGTTATATTTTCCCTTTATACGTTATTTAACATTTTGTACCATAAAATTATTTATTTGTATTTTATGACACCATGCACAAGCCCCCCACTTAAACATGCCGTATGTGTTATTTCTATTCATAAACAGTTTCTCCTTAAACATATCTTTGAAGTTCATTCCCTTTCTATAAGTAATAACAGGTCTTTGACCTGTTTGTTTCCTGATGTTAAAGTTATCTTTTAATAAAGACCAATTCTTTTCAAATAGGGATGTCAGCTTTCTAAAGTCTTCACTAAACGTAATGGTTAATGATCTTGAAAATTCAAAGACTTATTCAGTGCCATACATTTGTATATCAATAGTTTTACTGTACTCTACCACAGGGCAGAAAACCTCCTCTGATGTCATGTCTGTAAAGTGAGTTTCATCTCCCAGAATGGGCTGAAAATGCCCATTCTTTCTTATAACTTCCTGAATCATCATCAATTAATTCTATGAGGTATGCTCCTTTAAGGAACATTGAACTTAAAGTATTGCACTCTTGAATAAAGTCCTTCATGTTTAGTAACTTTCTTCTTTTTTGACGCTGGGGATTTGAACTACTGTAGTGAAGGAAACATGTTATAATAAGTCTCTTTCCTATGAATTGTAGTCACATATCTCCCTTTCACTTCATCCTTGAATAGGTGAACATCCAAGTAATTAATAAAATTGCAGTTCACATTCCAAGTGAATTCAAAAAATGAAGTAGTATTATTTATATATTCCAGGAATTGCTCCAATATAATCATTGGTCCCTTCCATATGAGGCAAATATCACCCTGGAATCTATAATAAGTTTTAATATGATTGTAGTAAAAGGACTGGAAAACAAAATGTTTTTTCCAATACACTGTGACTATATTAGTGTATGCCCCACCGCTAGGTGAACACATGGCTATACCCTTTTTCTGTAAGTAGTACTTATTATTGAATGTTATGTAGATATTACTAAGTACTAGCTCTAAGAGCTCCAAAATCAGGGTAGTGGTATCATGGGGGGTCCTATGTTCAATTAATATTTCATGGACCCACTCCAGTCCAGTATCCTGTGGTATGACTGTGTAGAGATCACACACATCAATGGTCACCAGTATGTCAGTTTGGCTATATTGTATTTTGTTTAGAAACACCAAAAAGGTCCATGAGTTTTTGTAAATCTAAGGTTCTTCCTTTAATATTTTCTTTAATTCAAAATCTAGATATTGTGCACAAGCTGAGGTTATTGAATCCCTGTCATCCACAAAGGGCCTCATGGGGCCCTTTTCAAGATCATTAACCATTACGTTTAGTGAAGACTTTCGAAAGCTGAGATCCATATTTGAAAAGGACTGGTCTTTATTAACAAATAACTTTAACATCAGGAAACAAATAGGTGAAAGACCTGTTATTACTTACAGAAAAGGAATGAACTTCAAAGATATGTTTAAGGAGAGACTGTTTATGAATAGAAATAGCATATATGTCATGTTTAAGTGTGGGGCATATGCATGGTGTCATAAAATACAAATAAATAATTTTATGGTACAAAATGTTAAATAACATATAAAGGGAAAATATAACTGCAATTCAAAAGCAGTGATATATTTAGCATCGTGTGACTCATGCCCAGCCTTTTATATAGGCAAAACGGGGAGAAAATTCAGTCAATGAATTTATAAACATGATTATGCCATAAGAAAACATAACTTAAATAATGCCTTAGCTAAACATGTGTGTGATAACTTAGAACATCAATTTAGCTTTCAAGTTATTGATAAAGTTGATATAAATGATAAAAAAATGGGGGCTGCTTTTAGGATTTAAGGAACTTAGATGGCAAATTTGCTTGCAAGCTGACAGGAAAGAAAAAAAACTTTAGTACATTACAGTCAGCATATTTTATATACAAGTTTTTAATAATGTTAATTTAGTATTTAAATCAAGCTTTTTGCATTGTGAAAAGCACATATCTTTTTGTTTCAATTGTTTATGTGGTATTCCTTTTAGGCAAGCTGTGGTGGTGTGTTTATTGATTTATTCTGTAATTCTTTTATCCAATGAACTTGAATTACTTGAGTATTGAAGGAAGTGATGTAAAAAGCATGGTGTCTGATGAAGTTTAATACTTTATTAAATGAAAGTGCTTACCAGTTATTTTATTAGTGATTTTATCGCTTCAATAAAAGGATTCTACTGCTTTGCTGCTTGCTTCATTCATTCTGTGAATATTGTTGGAATGTGCCTGGAGAACTGGTTCACCATTTTGTTTTTTATTCAGTTTTTGTGTTTGTTCTTGCTTTTGGTGGTTTATGTCCTTCAGATATGTAGGGTGGGGGAGAAGTTTGGGACAAGGTTTGTGATAGGTTTGGAGGGAAAGGAGAGTGAAAGTTTAGCCAAACCTGTCTGCTAGCAGGTTTGCTATCTCTGTGGGGTCAGTGTGTGATACCATTGGTCACTAGTTCTGCACATGCTTGGGTCCTACTGTTTAGGCTATGTACATAACTGTAAAAGGCCTTATGGCTATCCCAAGCTGTGGTAGAGGATTTGACAAGTTGTCTTATTTGCCTGTTGAGGCTGAGGAGGGTGCTTTTTCCATTGTTGGGGTCTTGCCTTTGTTTTCATGGACAGCAACTTTTTGCATTTATTGTAAAATTTGTTGCTGCTGGATGTCCACCATGGCAACTTGTTTTTACTTGGGGCTCTAGCTTTGATTCTTTATAGTACAGCTAAGTCTATACACTTATGCAAGTGATTGTACAGGGCTTTAGTGTAAGTTTCTGTGTAGTTACCACTTCCAGCTGGGAGAAGGGCTCAGAATGCATTTATACCATCACCAAGGAGGGTATAGCTTGCCATGGTGAAGTTTCTCAGTCTGATTTCACCCTTTGTGAGTTCTGGTGTTAGTATCAGCTTATTTTGTAGTCAGATTTAACTAATGAGGGTTTGACAATTGTGGTAGTGCATCTGTTAGACATGTTAGTGAGGACCAGATCTAGTATGTCTGTTCCTCTTGTCGTGGTATGAACAATTTATTTCAGAACATTTGAGTTAAAAAAGTCAAGGAACTTTAGTGCTAGCGGGTTAGGGATAGTGTAGGTTTCCCAGTTGATTGTGAGATAATTGAAATCCCCCATAATGAGAGTGTTCAGTAATATTTGGATTGTCTCCAGTTTGGTCAAGTAGGCTTTGTGTGCATCATGACCCATGGAGGGGGATCTATAACTGGCTATGATTTTAATGGGGGTCTTACCCACTGTAACCTGAACTTGGAGTTACTCCATGGAATTGTCCAGTCTAATTAGACAAGAGGTGAATTTATCTCTAATATAGATAGAAACACCACCTCATTTGGTTCTCACGTATTCATTTTGTGGTCTGAGGGTGTGGAAGGCATTGTAGCCTTGCAAGGCAGGGAACTCTCTAAGGCCTTCAACCAGGTTTCTGTGACTGCACAGACATCTACATTTTCCAGTGATAGAAGTGCTTTCGGGGTTGCAGTTTTTGATTTATGCTCCTAGTGTTTAGCAGCATGACCCTTATTTTGTTATGATTGGTAAATTTCATGTTGGTAGGTTTGTTTTCAAGACCTTGCCTAAAAAGGTACTATGGTGGAGGCAAGAGTTTTGCCAGCAGACAAAAGCCTAGAGGTACCAGGTGCAAACCATCTCTGGCAAAGCAGCGAGGTTTGTCGACCATGGCTTTGCAGGCTGACAGGAACTGGATCCCCTTTGAATGTCACCAAAAACTAAGCCAGTTATTGAAACCAATCAACTCTCCTTATTAATAAGGAGAAATTAAACATAGGCACTAAACAGCCTATAATTGCAAAGTACCTTGCTAAGGTAAGGGAAAACAGCTCCTGTACTTTTAAAAAAAAAAAAAAGCACCCACCAAACCAGGCATGTCCAAGGGTCAGCTTCCATTGATTTCTCCTGTCCACCTGGTGAATCTGGGCATACTAGAGCAATGCAGCAATTGCCTCATGTAAACAGACAACCCTCTCCTCCTACCACCCAACACTACAACCTGTAAGAGATGCACTTACATAGCGAAACTGGAAGCAAAGCTCTCTCCACCCAAGATTGTGCTAGACAGTCAAGAGGAGAGGGTTAACACCCACACTACACTTCAATCAGCACATAGCCCTTCTAAACTCACACCACCAACACCCACACATAGCAACACTAAATCCACATATGTGGAGGCCCTTAACTGTAACCTGCCCAAGCAACAAGGACCTTAGAAGCTGAAACGCAAACAAACATCAGTCACAACCAAAGTGTCATATAGCTCACAACATCAGTGTGCCACCCAGCAACAGCCCCTAAGGCAAGACACTGTACCCAACACTTTAGTCATAGGTGACTCTATAGTCAGGCACACTGGTCTCCCACTCACCAGGCTGAACAAGGAGAAAATTACAGTGAGCTGCCTGTTGGGTGCCAGGATCCGCCACATAACCCTTGCACTCAAGTCACTCCACAACAAGTACAAATATGACTCTGTCATTGTCCATGTTGGAGTGAATGACTTGAGACGTACCTCCCTGGACTACATGAAAAGAGACATGGAAGAGCTCTCAGATCATGTGGCCCAGGCAGGTATGACCCTAGCCCTGAGTAGCATCCTGCCTTCGTCCAGAATGATACTACAATATAAGGACAAAATGATTGACTTCAACAATTGGCTAAGCTTCTGGTGTCATTCAAAGGGGATCCAGTATCTGTTTGCCTGGAACGACGTGATCAACAGACCATGATGCTTTGCCAGAGATGGTCTGCACCTGTCGCCCCTGGGATTCAGGTTACTGGCTAAGACTCTTGCCACCCCTATAGTGCCTTTTTTAGGCAAAGTTCAAAGGACAAAGCCACCACTGTAACAGGTACAAGCATGCAAAATCTGAAGGTAATGCTACTCAATGCTAGAAGTCTAAACCTCAAAATACACTCTCTCTCGAGGCACTCCTAAAAATGGAGAACATCAATATCTGTGCAGTAATTGAGACCTGGTTCAAGGCTCCAGAGAGCACCCCTGCAATCCCAGGCTACAACTCTTACCACACTTTTCGGCCACCAAACCAGGATCGAAACACTAAAGGTGGAGGAGTGTCCATATTCACCAAGGATATTCACACCACCAGGTTAGTTGCCCAACACAATGCATCTGAAATTCTCCAGGTGCAACTAACACTAGGTAAGACTGCAATCCAAATTGTAGCTTGCTACAGATCCCCCACCATGCCCCAAAATTCTCACTACACCTTTCTAAACATACTGGAAAATATTAATATACAACCAAACATCTTAATATTGGGTGATTTCAACTACCCTGCCATTAACTGGGAAAACTACTCGTGTGCCAACAACTTTGCCCAATGGTTCTTGGAATTCATAAATTCCAATGCCCTGGGTCAACAAATCCATAGTCCCACCAGGGGCTCCAGTATCCTAGACCTGGTCATTACCAACATGGGAAATTGATGCTCCACACCTATGGTCACCCCATCGTTGGTAAGGTCAGACCATAAGCTAATCACCCTTAACATCCACATCCCACCCCCACCCCCCAGTAAGGAAACCTCCATAAAAAACTTCTCCAAAGCCAACTTCATGCTACTGAAGTCAGAAGTTCCAAACTTCATGACACCCATCCAGACGGGTAAGGCACTGTAAGAGCACATCTACTCATGCATGAATTGTGCCATCCCAAATAGAACCAAGATGCTCGCCTCCATAAAAAGAAAGCCAATCTGGTGGTCCCCTGCCATAAACAAAATTTACAACAAAAGGAAGAAACTGTTGCAGAAAAGAGGAAAATCACAGGATGCAAAAAAACTCCTTTACCAGCCTCAGTAAGAAGCTGAGATCCCTCATAAAATCCTCCAAAGCTAGTTACGAAAATAAAATTGCCAAAGATTACAAAGACAACCACAAGGCATTCTGTAACTATGTCAAGAATCTAAATGGCAATGCTCAGATCTGCTCTGAGCTACAACATAATGGTATTAAATATACTGATCCCAAGGATATTGCCAATATCCTGGCAGATCGATTCAGTGCCAACTTCACCCCCCCTCTCACCCCTTAAATGGCCCATCTCAATACCGGAGGATTGTCAAATTCTGGTAATAACGGCCACACAGGTAAAAAATGAACTCTCCAAAGCTAAGAATACAGCATTCATGGGATCAGATGACATCCTGGGCTGTGTACTACATGAACTACAAAATGAACTGGCACCTCACCTAAGTGTCATGTTTAATCATACCCTCACCTCAGGCTTCGTGCCCACTGAGTGGTGCACAGGTACAGTTATCCCACTCCACAAGGGGGGATCTGCCTTGGATCCCGGGAACTACTGCCCCATCAGTCTGATGAGCCTGATCTGCAAGGCCATGGACCGTATTGTCATGGAACTTATAAACAAAGACATTGGCAACCTTAAAACACTGGACCCCACCCAGTTTGGGTTTGTGTTGGGCCGATCTTGTCTCCTGAACCTGATTAACTTCTTCAAATTAGTCTCCAGAGCCATGGACGAGGGTAAGGCAGTCCACACAGCCTATCTGGACCTCACCAAGGCCTTTGACACCATCCCCCACTCTGAAATCATAGATAAATTTACTAAGCTGGGCATTAATCCCTACATCACTCGATGGGTTGCCAACTGGCTTACTGACAGAACCCACACTGTAAAAGTAGCTGACTCCAAATCCAGCTCCAGACAAGTGACAAGTGGAGTACTTCATGGTTCAGTCCTGGGACTTCTCTTGTTTGGCATCTACTTCTCTGAAGTATGGGCTAACACTAAGGGACTCTGGCTAACAAAGTTTGCAGATGACAGCAAACTGGAAGCCATTATTGAATCCCCAAATGATGTGGATACTCTACAAAAGGGCCTTACAGAAACAGATGCTTGGTGCCAGAGCCATGGGTGCAAACTCAATGCCAAGAAATGTATAGTTATCCCCTTTGAGAAAAAAAACATGTACCCATGAATTACCATATAGGTGGCAGTACACTAAACACTGAAAGTGTGATAAGAGACTTAGGGACACAGGTGGGCAGTGGTCTCACCTTCAATAACCACATTGCCACAACAGTCAGGAAATCCTTCTATGTGGCACACCTCATCACTAAGGGCTTTTAATCCAGAAAAATGGAGGTCATTGTCCCATTGTACTCATCCCTCATTAGACCCATTATAGAATACAGTGCCCCATTTGGTATGTACCTCTCAAGACATCTGCAACAACCGGAAAGGCCGCAGAAATACCTTACTAAAAGAATCACAGGCCTAAAGGAGATGCCCTTTGCTGACTGCCTTAAAAAAACCCAGCTATACTCTATCGCATGTCGTCTACTCTGAGGCGATCTCTGCTTAACATACAAGGCCATGTCAAACCCAGAGCTGTTGGACATGCTGCAGTTAAAGAAATCCCAATCCCTCAGAGCCACATGCTCCAGGGATCTAAACCTTGTCATCACAATAAACAAAACATGCTGGAGGGATAGGTGACCCAGAGACTCCCCAGACTCTGGAACAGACTGCCCATACATGTCAAGCAGAGCACCTCTTTGGCCCTCTTCAAAAGGAACCTTGATGATTGGATGGGAATAAGGAAATTCACCCCAAGGATCACATCAGTCACCCTACTAGACAGGGGTCCAGGGAAGTAAATAGTGTGGGAAGAAATAGCCAGAGAATTGTTTTGGCTAGGCTTGTATAGGCCCTAGGGCTGATAGACTAGTACCAACCTATGAACCAGTCATTTTTTTGTTTATACTGTGGCATCATTCTGGATGAGGGTAGTATGCTGTTCAAGGTTGGGGACATACCTGCCTACGACACATACTCAGAGAGCTCAATCATGTCTCTCTTCATATAGTTCAGTGAGCTATGTCTCTGGTCTTACACTCCAACATGAACTATGACAGAGTCATAATGGTACTTGTTGCTGAGAGACCTGAGTGCATGCTTGATCTGATGAATCCTGGCACCAGACAGGCAGCTAACTGTGACTTTCTCCTTGTCCAACCTGATTAGTGAGATATCTGTGTGTCTCACAATTGAGTCTCCAGTGACTAGGAAACTTGGTTTTTGAGTGTTGTGCCTTATGGAGTTTGTAGGTGAGACACATATGTTGCTCTGTGTCATGGGCGCCATGGGAACTGTGCTTGTTGTAGCAGTCTTGTATTTTTGAGGTCTCTGGTAACTTGGTAATTTTTTTTAAGAGAAACTCTACTTATGTTGATTTTTGTGTTAGATGCATATTATGTTTATGGGTAGTGGTACTATGTGCATGTGTAGTGGTGGGTGGGTTGGCAATCTCTTCCATGTTACTGTTTTGAGTGTAAGAGAGAATGGATTCAAGATTCGTGGTGTAGATACATCTCTCATACTCTGTAGTAGAGTGAGTTATTACTAGAGTGTTGTCGCTGTACATGAGGCAATTGCTACATTGCCTCAAGATACCCAAGTCAACAAAGCTGGCAGGAGTAACAAAGGTGGTAAAACTGTCTATAATGCTAAGTTGTTGACTGTTGTCACTAAGGGGGGGCTTTTAAGGATCGATCAAGGAGGAGCTCAGTGGATGGATATTTCTGTGTGGGGGGTTTTTTTTGTTGGTAGTTTAATATTTCTGCCTGGATTTTTTGGTTGATAGTTTAATAGGTTTCAGCTCACTAGCAGTATATTTTTGACTGGGAAGTACTAAGAATGAGGGCTACACTAATGTGCTACAGCTGTAACTAAGGGAAAGACTGTTGAATAAATCTGTTCGGCTATAGTGCACAACTGAGTGGCAGTGCACGATGCTGCACAAGACACAAATAAGCAGAAACCTGCTCAAATGCAGGGCTTAAATGCCAGAAGCTAAAAACTTGAAAAAAAACTTTAAAAAGGTTCAGAAGTGTAGATCAGAGTGTGTATGTCCCTTTAACAGTCATTCTAGTCAGTGGGCACATGCATATAAGTACTGAGCATGTGCAAGCAAGAGTGTCATTTTGCAGTGAGCAGCCAAGGTGTAAGCATGTATGTGTGTAGTAGTCAGTTAGCTAGTTAGTTTAAGTTTAATATTACCATTCTCCATCCTGATGTGTTTGTGTGTAATAAACTACTTAAATGAACACCCAGCCTCATCTTCTTATTGAATATACACAAGATGGGCGACATTGTATCAGAAGTAGCATGTCTAAAACAATGTGGTGTCAGAACGGGATCTAGAGTAAAACTTCTTCTTCAAGACGATGAGGCAGGCAGTTGCAGTTAGAGGAATATACAGGAGTGAATCATCCCTACTCAAACGACTCACAAACAGGTCAGAAAAACAAATCCAGGCACTGAAACTTGCTTAAATGATTTTTTACTCAAGGAATATAAAAACCTCGAAAAAGGGCATAGCAAAATTAATTTAAAATGGGTGGCGAAAGCCAAACATACTCTGGCTAGGCTTATAAATGCCCTAGGGCAGATAGCCTAGTATGAACCTATAAAACCATTCAAAACAACTTTATAATTAAATGAACTATTCAAAATCAACAAAACCAAGGTGGAAGTGTATGGCAGGAAGCACACGAATCCAATAAAACAAATCCTGGTTTATTGCACAAAGTGTAAGCGCTTTCTCAGTGATACCACACAGCTTCTTGCCAGACACTTCCACCTTGGTTTAGTTGGTTCTTTTGCTGGGGATTTTTGGTGGATTGTTCACTGTTTGGGACTTTCATTGTGAACTATTCAAAATTATGACATACTGATAAAAATACTCGAAATGCTTACAAAAGTGCTCGAAATAACTTCCGAATTGCATAAAATGTATAAAAAAGAGAAAACAACCATATTTTTTCATTATGTGCTTCTATTTCATATTAGCTAAAGCTATCCGGGATATCCACAGTATGCAAAGTGTTTGCATGTTTTTGTAGTATTACAGTGCAGTTATTTTGCAGAAAAAGGTCATTTCAAAGAGTTTATGGTTAAATATTTTTTGAGTACCTGGCGTATGTTTATATATAATTACAAGGGCATTTTGTTGATATAGCAGAAGGATTTTGCAGAATTAGTCCACTTGTATTTTATAATAATGTTGCTGAAAACTGCAGAGTGTTTGAGCAAGAGTACAATATTTTCGTGCAGGTTGCTTTTTCTGATAAAGACGCAGGTGTAAAGGCATTTATTCTGCTTAATTTAGCTGGTTCAGAAGCCATTGAAAGGGAGCATTCATTTGTGTATGCCCCAGCAGTGTATACAGGGGAGGGGGAAGACTGCCATATAATGGTACTGGCTGAAACCCAGGAAGACCATGAGTGCTTACAATTTAAATTTAGAGAAATGTATAAACCCCAAAATGAATATTACAGTGGAAAGGCACATATTTTACACAGGAGATCAAAAGTCTGGTGAAACTTTTGCAGTATATATAACTGACTTGAGAAACAAGGCAACACATGTAGATTTAGTGATTTAAGAGATGAGGTGATAAAAGAAAGGCTTGTGTGTGGTATTAAAGATGATGCAGTGAGAAAGATTTTTCTTTGGGACAGCGATTTAACTTTGAATAAGGCTTTTCTCTTTTTTAATTCCTCCAAATCTTTTGAGTTTCTAATACCATGATGGGAATGGACCCCATTCCTAAGTCAAAGTACGATTAAAGTTCATGAAATTAGTATTGTTTCAATCTTTGATGTCAGCCAGAAGTGCTCATCACAGCACCCGCAGTGTGCCCAATAATGACTCCTTCTATAATTCGTATGGGTTTACATGTATTGATAATATATCTAAATACAATTATAGATTCTTTTTTATAAGACCCATTGCTCTTACTACTATTGGATCTGCTGGGTATCTTTCTTCCATATTGCTCTCGATTCTGCCGGCAGATCTTGATGTTTTATAACTTTATGTCTCTCTGTACGTAAGATACTGTAGTCACTGGGTGTGGTGATTTCAATGATCAATGTTACTCTTGTGTTCTTTTCATGGACCACTATATCCAGTTTTCTAGAAACTATCTTTTGAACTGTTGGTAATGGGTGATCTCATGTGATGTAAACTTCATCATTTTCTATAATGCTTTGTGGCTCATGTTTCCAGTGTTTTTCAGCTACTTCAATACCATAATGTCTGCACAATTCCCAGTGCAACATTCTTGCCACATTATTATGTTTTTCAGTACACAGTCCTTCTGCCATTAGTATGTCACAACCAGGAACGAGGTGTGCAACTGTTTCCAATTCAGTTTTACAAAACCCACATTTGTCTGTTTCTCCCACATGTTCAATGGACTTTATAAATCAGCATGTACGTACCTTACTGTCTTGGGCCCCCAATATTAATCTTTCATCTTTTGGTTTGAATTTACCTCTCCTTAACCATTCCTGCTTTCGTTTCTGATCAACATGAGGTTATTCCAGCAGTTTCCTATACTTGCAACTGTATTTATGCAATTTCCACATTTCTTGCCTGACCATCTGGTCCTTCACCTTATATTCTTTCTTTTGTTTTTTTTTTTGGCACATTCAGTTGGTGCCTGATTTTTTTCTACTTCTGGTTTGATTTCCATTCCTGTTTAATGCCAATATGCTTCTGCTAGATTAAGCAGAGAAGCCATCTTAGATTTATTCTCCTCATGTTTCAAAACTTTCACTACATTTAGGTCTTGTGAGGTCAGCAGATATATGTGAAGTCCCACAATTGCAGATCTATACATGTAATCAATTTCAAGGAGGCCCATACCTCCTTCGGGATGGGGAATATATAATCTTGATATGCACTGATTTTTATAAATCATTTGGTGAGCATGAAGCATCATTCTTGTTTTCCTATCTAATCTATCCAACATGTTTTGGGGCCAGTCAACCACTCCAAAACTTAAGTTAGTACAGGAAGAGCAAATTGGTTTATAGCTTGGATTTTGTTCCTAGATGTCAATGCTGTCTTCAGGATTAACGTAAATCTTCTAAAGTTTTCCTTACTAAGTTTTATTTCCATCTGTTCATGCTTTATTGTTGATCCTTCATCAGTTCCCAGATATTTATATACTTCCTCTTGCTCAAGTTCTTTTTTATCACATTCTTGTCCAAAACTGATGTTTTCCTGGTGCTGCAGGTTTCTTGCTTTAAAGGTTGCTTTTGCACATTTATCAAGACCAAATGACATTCTTATATCATCTGAAAATGTTTTGACAACTTGTAGTTGTATTTTCAGTTCCTCATCTGTTGAGCTATACAGTTTTAAATCATCAACAAATAGAAGATAAGAAGTCTTTACACTTTGTTGTTTTCTAGGAGCCAAATTATAGCCATGGCCTAACCTGTTAAGTAGACAGCTTTGTGGGTTAAGGGCAAGGCAGAATAGCAGCAGTGATGGAGAGTCACCCTGGAATATCCCCCTTTGAATTTTTATCCCTGGAATAATAATTTGCCCTTTATCATGACTTAATTGGAAAGTGGTCTGCCACTGTTTCATGGTCACTGTAATGTAGCCAATCAGTGTAGGATGTATCTTATAAATTTTTGAGCACTCTTTTATCCATGAATGTGGGATACTATCAAATGCTTTTTTGTAGTCAATCCATGCCATACTTAGATTCTTCCCCTTTTTACAGTTCTCTATTATGACTTTATTATTTATTTATTTATTTAAATGTGTTTACCGGGAGTGTCCGACTGGACGTAGGTCCATTTTCAGCAGAGGCCCGGGGAGAAAAGCTCCACATTTAAAATAAACAGACAGTAGTTACATTGGATTACATAGCGATTAACAATTTAACATAGCAATTACTTACAACATATTTACAGATGAAGAACATAGTACATCAGTAGACATCTAGAATCTTTATCTGTGAAGTACATAACAGACATTAACAAATGTTACAATGAGAAGTTCCTGTTGTATAATAAGTACTAGGCTTATGAGCATCTGAGCTTGCTATAATCAAGGTAGTTAGTGGAGTGGAAAGAAAGGTAGTGGTTGGATGGGGTGGATTTAACACCAAATGAGCCTTTGTTCCATATGACTTTCTTTTATTGCCCTTTTGTTCTACTGCCATAATTGAGTTTTCTTCTAAATGACTATAAATGCTGTCGGCATCAATTCCAGTGTATAGTTTATATGTCGTTAAAAGGCAAGTTATTCGTCTATAGTTTTTAGAGTAGCTCGCAGGTTCACTCTTAAGTAGGAAGCATTGCTTTTCCTGTTGTTAGCTAGGTTGGTGTCTTTTCATGGTATGCATACAAATAGTTCTTACTCATAGCTAAATCTTCATGCAAAGATGTTAATACTTTTAACCAGAAGTTAGGTACTGCATCTGGACCTGGGGCTTTCCAACTGGAGGCTTTTCTTAACTTTGTTTCACACTTTCTGGATGTCACTTCATCCCATTTCATATCCTGTACTTTTAAACTTCTTATTCTTTCTTTTACTTCTTCTATCCATGTAGCATCTTTGTTATATTCCACAGGATCTTCATAAATACTTCTTCAAAATGTATCTATTTCTTCTTTTTTTGGTGGTCTTTCAATTCCTTTTTGCTTGTTTCCCAGTTCTCTATAAACCTTTTTTGGGTCATTAATGAATTGCTTAGTTTGTACTTTTCCTCTAAATTTATCTGTGTATCTTCTAAGTTTTTCCACCTGTGCTGAGATTTTTAGTTTGTTATTTGCAATAGTGTATGATAGATCCTGGTCTGTTCTAATACTGTGCATTGCATTTATTACATCTATCGTTCTGAGTATTTTTGTTGATTTGTTCCCTCTTCCGTATTCTTCTAACAGGGAACTTTTTGTCTTAATTGCTTTATAGTTTTCTCTATTTGATACTTCCATGATGATATTCAATTTCACCTCTTCCTTCCCTCACTACCCTGTGTTCTTGCGGTAGAACTTTATCAGTTATTAATTTAGCTGCACAATAATATATCCTATTTAATTCTGTTATATTGCATGAATCTCTGTGAATGGTCCTAATTACTGTGTTTGCTTGTTTTATCAAACTTCTGACTTTTTGGGTTTTATTGATCTTCTGCAGTCTATTTCTTTCATTGATCTTAATATGTCTATGTCTAATAAATCAAGAAACTCTTCTCTTAGTTCATTTTCTTCTAAACTGAGGGCACATTTTAGTTTTCCATTTCCTGTGGGCATTCTGTAGAAAGTTCTGTAGCATCTTCCTGTGGCACATTCTCTTCCCTTTCATCCTGTGCTATGCATTGCTCTGTCATATCGAAACTCAGTTGCCTATCACTCCTCAACATTGACTGCATCGGAGTTTCCACAGTTTCCTGTTCCTTCCCTTGCTGTCCAGTTTCAAGTGAATGTTTATACTGATTTCCTGTGGAAGGCTCCAAAATATCTTCATATGATACCTGACCAATTCTTTCCTGTTACACTAATTTCCCCTTAATTTGGATATCCATTGCTCTATCCTGTTGTGATTTCTGAATTAAAATTTCTGCACTGAATCCTTCACTTTGCAGGTACTCCATAGCCTCAGTTTGTATTTTTTTAACTTCTCCATTACTAATCTCCTTTTCTACTTTTCCTCTTTGTCTTATTTTTTGCATTGTAAAGTTTTCTATGTCCAGATTTCTTTGCTTGTATTTCTCTTCAAATATCTTTGGTACTGCTCTTTTTGTATTAGTTAGTTTTGATTTCTCCTTTGCATAAATATAGCACCATATTATATCTCTTTTTCTTTCCCATATCCATATTTGTTCTTCAGATGTCTCCTGATCTTCCTGCTTCTCCTTAATTTGGGGACTCACTCCATCATGTTGTGATGTAACCTCTGTTAGACTTTCTACACCAAATCCTTCACTTCGCAGGCACTCCATAACTTCAACTTCTGTTTTTTTAACTTCTCTTTTACTAATCTTCGTTTCTACATTCAGGGAGAACAGAAACCTCCCCTAGAACCGAAGGGCAAAAGCTTGCATGATCTTTATTTTTGGTATGAATACAGACCGTGAAAGTGGGGATTCATAATCCTTCTGGATTTTTGGGTTTTAAGCAGGAGGTGTCAGAAAAGTTACCACAAGGATAACTGGCATGTGGAAGCCAAGCATTCATAGCAACATCACTTTTTGATCTTTCAGCGTCGGCTCTTCCAATCATTGTGAAGCAGAATTCACCAAGCGTTGGATTGTTCACCCACTAGTAGGGAACATGAGCTGGAATATGACCATCATGAGACAGGTTAGTTTTAGCCTACAGATTATGTGTTGTTGCAATATTAATTCTGCTCAGTATGAGAGGAACCGCAGGTTCAAACATTTGGTGTATGTTCTTGGCTGAAGAGCCAATGGTGTGAAGGCCATAGAGATATGTCAGATGAACTCACAGAAAAGCACACAAATATGCTTACAAATGAGAAATGCATGCTTCCACTGCCTTCCAGTGCTAATGTTGATAGAATGCAGCATGTGGTTAAAAGATACAGGCCTAAGGGTGTGACTGCTTCAGTGGAACCCAGAGCCTTTCTAGCAAGTCCTAGGGCAGCTCCAGTAAAATCCAGAGCATGCTCAGTAAAGCAGAGGGGTGAGTCTGCAAAACCTGTGGCAAGCCTCATAGTCAACTCTCGTAATTGTAGAGGTAGCCATGAGCCCAAAAGAGAAAAGTGCTTAGCTTTTGGTCAGCAGTGACACATATGTAAAATGTGGAATCATTTCAAAAGGTTCTGTAAATCAAAAGGGGCACATTCTTTTATTAAAAGAGAACAGTCAAAGAGGCAAGTTGATTAATTAGAAAGCAGCGACCCTACTTTTTATGTTGATGGTGTGTCAGTGTTTGATGAAACAGTCAGTGCAGTAGATTTGTGGGCAAAGAATGAAATATTTTGCACTTTTCTGATTAATAAGAGACCTGTAGAGCTCAAAGTTGATACTGGTTCAAAGTGCAATGTTATGTCAGCAGAAATGTTTGCTGAAGTAAGTGCTGGCAAGAAACTTGATCTGGCAAAGTGTGCAAAGCTTTTTGCTTATAGTGGTGAAGAAATCCAAACCGAAGACTGTGTAGTGGTTTCATGTTACTCTGGTGGGAATAACTACGACTTGCAATTTTACATAGTCAAGAGGCACGTTCAGTCATTGTTAGTTCGAAAGGACAGTTTGAAAATGAGACTGCTTTCATTTAATGCAGAAGTCCACCATGTAAGCATGTATGATAATGAAAATTTCGCACAAACTCTTTTTTCTAACTATGCTGATCTTTCTGAAGACAAGTTAGGCAAACTCTCAGTTGTGTGCTCCATGAAGTTAGACCCTGAAGTAAGGCCAGTTATCAGACCAGCAAGGAAAGATCTGGTAACCTTGCAAGGCACAGTCAAAGCTGAAATAGACAGAATGGTGCATTTTGTGTAATTGTTCAGTAGATGGACCAACTGAATGGGTTTCTTCCATGTTGGTAGCTCATAAGGAAAACTCAGATGATATTAAAATATATATTGTCCCAAGAGACTTGAACAAAGCACTAGAATGATCTCATCATCCAATGCATACAGTCGAAGAAGTTGCTGCTCTTATGCCAAATGCCACTGTTATTTTCTGTTTTAGATGCAAAAAGTTCATTTTGGTAAATTTTACTTGACCGTAAATCTTCATTGCTAACTACTTTCAGTACACCATTTTGAAGGTACAGATTTTTGAGAATGCCATTTGGGATAAATTCTACCAGTTAAGTCTTTCAGCATACAATGGAGCAAATTTTTTTCTGGCTATCCATGTGCTATTATAGTGGATGATATTCTTGTAGGAGGCAATGGTGAGGATGAACATGACAGAAACCCCAGGCAAGTTCTGGAACGTGGTCATGAAGTGAATTTTAAGTTAAATATTCAGAAATGCAAATTCAGACCATGAGAAGTTACTTATGTGGTCACTTGTTTACTAGTTCAGGCTTACGACCAGATCCTTACAAGGACTCTGCAACAATGTGACCTCCTTACAATGTTTTATTGGCATGGTCAACTATTTGGGCAAGTTATTCTAGATATGAGTGAAATTTCAGCACCGCTAAGAGAGTTGACATGCAAAGATGTCACTTGGTCCTGATCAGAATAACACCAAAGAGCATTTGATGTCCTGAAACAAAGAATTGCTGGTCCACCTACTTTAAGATATTATGATGTTCACAAACCTGTCAGTCTTTCTTGTGATGCTTCAAAGTGTGGTGTTAGTGCAGTCATTCTTCAAGAAGGCTGACCAGTAGCCTGTGCATCTAGAACTTTGACCCAAACTGAAATGCAATATGCTCAGAGAGAGAAAGAGCTCTTGGCAATTGTGTTTGCATGTTCGAAGTTCCATGATTATATTTATGGCCAACCTTTTCTAATTGAGACAGATCACCAACTTTTGGTCACTATTTTGAAAAAGCCAATGCACATAGCTCCTGCGAGACTGCAAAGCATGATGTTGAAATTGCAAAAGTACAAATTTCTCTTGGTTTACACAAAAAGCAATCTTCTTTATCTTGCTGATACTTTATTCAGATTCCCCAGAAAAAATGCTGAATACCATGATAATGAGAAACCTGATTTTTTTGAAGTAATGGAAGTGAGAAATTTTTCTTTCACACTTCTTGATGAGCTTAGAAGTCACACAACTTCAGATCCAGTTCTTCAGAAGCTCAACCACTTTATCTGTCGAGGATGGCCATCAACGTAATGTTGTTTACCACCAGATGTGCAGCAGTATTTTCCTTAGAGAGACAAGATTTTGATGAAAGATGGTATCATCATGAAATGTCCAAAAGTGATTGTTCCAAAATTCTTGCAACAAGAGTATATTAAAATCTTGCATCATGGCCACCCAGGAACTGATTCTACCAAAAGAAGGATGAGAGGGCTACTATTTTGGCCTTCTATATCAAAAGATATTGAGAAAGAACTTTCAGCTTGTTCTGTTTGTAATAGTACTAAACCGCATCAACAAAAAGAACCACTTCATCTAAGACTAAACCAGATTCCTGAACTACCTTGATTGACAGTAGCTACAGACATTTTTGAATGGAATGGTCACATTATTTGGTATTAGTAGACTCTTATTCAAATTGGTTTGAGATTGACCTACTTCCTAATCTCATGTCCAATACTGTCATCACTAAGCTGAAGAGATGTTTTTCTGTCCATGGTAATCCACGCAAAGTCATTTCTAACAATGGTGCACAGTTTACAAGTCAGCAGTTCAAAAGATTTGCAGAAACGTGGGACTTTGCTCATGTTATGAGTAGTCCTGAATACCCACAGTCAAATAGCTTGGCAGAACTTGCAGTTCAGAGTGCAAAACAACTGTTGGGAAAATCAAAATGTGACAATACTGATGTTTTTCTAAATCTGCTTAATCTTAGAAACATACCTCGCAACAATATTCTCGGTTCACCTGCCTAGAGACAAATCAGAACCACACTGCCAGTCAGTAAGAAATTGTTGGTTCTAAGTGCTAAAAACAGCAAAGCAGTACAAGCTCAACTCCTAAAGAAACGTTTGTCCCAAAAGTCTTACTATGATGAATCCAGCAAGCCTCTATATCCATTAAAAGAAGGAGAGAGTGGGGGTGCAGATAGCAAAAGGATTTGACTGAATAAGACATGTGAAACATTTGTGTGAAGAACCGAGATCATACATTATTGAGTTACAAGGCATGGAATTCATGTGGAATTGGAAAACATTTACTACTTGTGTCTGAGCCAATGTTGCAACATTTTGCTTGTAACAAAGACTCTGATTCTCAGAGTGATTCGTCCAATGTTCCTG